>NC_033625.1:3455542-3648956 GCF_001540865.1 Ananas comosus | reverse complement strand
CCGGCCAAAGAGAGGGAAAGGCCCCCTCATTTAAAAATCAGTTTAGACTAGATCTAGACTCAGTTTTAGTTGCAAAATAACTGGCTAATTCAAAATCAAAACTATAAAATAAAATCGAGTAAAATGTAGACTATCCAAATTAACACAATTAGGCCTAACCTAGTGAGATTGAGCCCAATATTAGGCAGGATGTCGTTTGGTTAGCATTTATGAGCCCTGTATGTTACAATAGGTGGGCATCATGAGCCTCTTTGTTACGACAAAAGTACAGGCAAAAGAATTTGGCTTCATCAGGAAAGTGGGTGAGTTCCGTTACGGTTCTCTAAAAAGTGCATCAAAATCCAATTGAACTTTTGGTAGCGGCTCAATTTTTCTAAACTGACTTCGATCGAGGGAGGAGGGGAGATAAATCGAACGATAGTCCTACCTTATTTGCTATACCGATTTCTTATGTGAAAGATTAGAGGCTTTAACCACATAAAGAATCTTTGGTTCCAAGAGGAATTATGTTGCTTCGACGGTACGAATCTAAAGACCTTCCAATACAATACAATTTGTTTGCAACCTCAACAATACAGGGTTCATAGAGGCCTCTATTGCGGACGGACCTAAACCAACATTATCAATCAATATATCGGCAATCGTAAATAAGATATAAATAGAAAGTGTCATTAAACTGAAACTAAGTGCGCAGATTCATTTCCTGTTGAAGTAGTAACTAGGAATCATTCTAGGCAGAAATGTAGATACGGGTACATCAGGCAGATGACCTGCACTGCAAAATCCCCAAACTGCTTCACAGCTTACTGCAAAGTCTATGAGGCAATGCGTCCTCGAAAGAAACACCAACCGATTCAAGGGGGAAATTCAAGTATCTTATTCCTTAAATTTTGGGACAACCTGTAAGTTCGCTTCGAATAGGTCATGAGTTCAAGTTCCTATATGTATCATTTAATGAAGGGAATGTCGATAGGCGTGGAATGATCCATCATGTGATCTCGATTCTCGATAGGAGATGCGTACCCATGAGGGAGGCTTCGAGGAGGTGGCGGGAGAAGAGGACCTGGTCGGTGGGGGTGAGGGAGCCGAGCTCGGCGGAGCGGCTGCGGATCTTGAGCATGCTGTAGAGGGAGGAAGACAGCACGACGGCGACGGTGGCGGCGACAGTCTTCACCATGACGGGGCCCCGCCCGCGCTTCAGACGGTCCAGCCCCAGGATCGCCAGCTTCCGCAGCGGCGTCCGGAACAGCAGCACCAGCACCACCCCCACCTCCGCACCCAGCACCGTGAACAGCAGCTGGATCATTCTCTCTCGATCCTTCTCTTCCCCGACGATGATCTCCGATTTCTATCCAACCCTAATTACTGCGCGGTGGATCTCAGATGGGTCGGAGAGGAGGGGAGGACGGAGGAAACGGCGCACACGTCGAGTTTTTTCTTCTTCTTCTTTTCCTTTTTTTTCTTTTTTTTTTTTTGGGTCTAAATGGTTCCTAGAAAGTGGGTAAACTTTGCAATTTATTAAATTATATTATGGGTTAAATACATAAGGATCACTATAAATATATTAAATATAAATATATTAAATAGTAAATATATTTCTATAAATTTTAATTTTTTATTTTTATTCCTATAAAAATTGAATATTTTCAAATCTATTATTACTGTTAGAATCAGTTAGAAAGATATAGTTAAATATAGATAAAATATTTATTTCTCATTAATGAATGAGGTAAATTAACCTTTTTATCTCTCTTATATTAAAATAATTATATTCACTTATAAAGTAAAAAAGATGACATTTTAAAAGATATTTTTGCATAATTATAAGAGTGCGAACTTTTGAAACGATATAATTATGATAGCAAAAATATCATTTTACTTATCTGCTATTAAAAAATAAACAATACTCTAACAGCAATAAACTGGAGGGACAAATATAAATATTATTAAAATTTTACGGAAATAAAAATAAAATATTAAATTTTATAAAAATATATTTGTCATTCGATATTATCTATTACTATATACTAAAGTAGAATCCTTAATGAACCTTATATGAGAAGTTGACACGTGGCGCTCTATATGTTTGTCACGTGTCAAGCTCAAATATAAATTTTTTATTTTAGAAAAAAAATAAATTTTTTAAGAAAATAATATCTTTTATTATATAGAAAATCTACGTGTCAAGCTCAAATAATATCTTTTATTATATAGAAAATCTACGTGTCAAGCTCAAATATAGATTTTCTACTTTATGGAATATTTCAAAGTCACCTATAATTATGTTGTGCGGATATTACTACTTTAGAAAATATGACTACTTTAGGAAAAATAAAATTAATTNTATAGAAAATCTACGTGTCAAGCTCAAATAATATCTTTTATTATATAGAAAATCTACGTGTCAAGCTCAAATATAGATTTTCTACTTTATGGAATATTTCAAAGTCACCTATAATTATGTTGTGCGGATATTACTACTTTAGAAAATATGACTACTTTAGGAAAAATAAAATTAATTTTTTTAAGAAAATAATATCTTTTACTATATAGAAAATTTACGTGTGAAGCTCAAATATAAATTTTCTACTTTATGGAATATTTCAAAGTCACCTATAGTTACTTTAGGAAATATGACTACTTTAGGGAAAATAAAATTAAACTTTTTAAGAAAATAGTATTTTTTACAATATTATTAAAAATCACCTATAATGAATGAAGGAGATTTAGAAAAAATAAAATTAAATTTTTAAAGGAAATAATATCTTTTACTAAATTATTAAAAATCACCTGTAATGAAAGAAATTTTATTTCAAAGTTATTGAGATATTTAAGAAATTACGGATATTACGTTGCGAAAGAATTGGCAGGTACAGAAATTACGCATGAGAAGGAAAATATTTATTTTTATTCGGGAATAAATTACTACTTAGTTAATTATTTGAAATTATTAGTTGAAAATTACTGGACATAAAAATATTAGTAAAAAAGGATAGAGACAATTTTCTAACGTGGCTTTCTATATGTTTTCCACGTGTCATCATATCTATTCTATTTACTATATTATTAAATTCAAATGACAGGTGGATTAATGAGATATTTGAGAAATTCACGAATATTACGTTGTGAAATAATTGACTGGTGCGGATATTACGCGTGAGAAGGAAAATATTTGAGAAACGCGTAGATAGAAAATAGGATATAAATGCGAGGGTAATATTGTTATAAAAATTAACAGATATTTTTATTTTCAATCATTAGATAAGATCTAATGGCAAAAAATTAATATCTTTTACTATATTATTAAAAATCACCTATAATGAAAGAGATTTTATTTCAAAGTCACCTATAATTATGTTGAGATATTTAAAAAATTTACGAATATTATGTAGCAAAAAAATTGGCCGGTGCAGATGTTACGCGTGAGAAGAAAAATATTTATCTTTATTTGAGAATAAATTATTACTTAGTTAATTATTTGAAATGATTGGTTGAAAATTTCTGGACATAAAAATATTAGTAAAAAAGGATAGAGATATTTTTGGAAAGAGAAAAAATTTAAAACTCACGCTTTTATAAAAAATTAATATCTTTTACTATATTATTAAAAATCACATATAATGAAAAAAATTTTATTTCAAAGTCACCTATAATTATGTTGAGATATTTGAGAAATTTACAGATATTATGTTGCGAAAGAATTGGCGGTGCGGATATTACGCGTGAGAAGGAAAGTATTTATCTTTATTTGGGAATAAATTATTACTTAGTTAATTATTTGAAATGATTGGTTGAAAATTTCTGGACATAAAAATATTAGTAAAAAAAAATAGAGACATTTTTGGAAAGTGAAAAAAATTTAAAACTCACATCACTCCTGTAATTTTTTTCGCTCTTAAATATTGATGCTTTAAAATAGAACATATTATTTCCCTACTATCACTTCTGTAATTTTCATTTCGTAATTTTTTTCTCTACTGTCACTCCTGTAACTTTCCATCTTCATGCAACAAATTTTTTTTCTTTATATTTTCTTGAAAACCAACATCTATATATTTTTAAATCTTAAAAGTGACAGTAGGAACATAATATATGTGTGCTTACTTTAATTTGTGTCAAATATGAAAGTTTAGTTGATCTTATTAGATGCTTAAATATTAATGTCATTTGTAATTTTTCATATTAATTTTAGTTATCATTTTATTTCGTACATCAATATGTAAGTGTACTTTAATATGTACTATAATTAAGATTGATAGTATATTTTTTTATTTGTTAAAAAAAATAAAATTAATTAGAAAATNATTAATGTCATTTGTAATTTTTCATATTAATTTTAGTTATCATTTTATTTCGTACATCAATATGTAAATGTAAATTATTTTGCACACCAATTCATAGATAATAGAGCAGGATTGAATTTTGCATTTTAGTTGAATATTTACTTTGGTCCAAATTTTTTTTCTCTTGCTTGTGTACTTTAATATGTACTATAATTAAGATTGATAGTATATTTTTTTATTTGTTAAAAAAAATAAAATTAATTAGAAAATTTTTCTGTTATCATCACATAATAATTTTTATTATTCTATATTATTATGTTAGCCGTGCATCACACGGGTGAAAATCTAGTTTTTACAAAAAGCAGTATACAATTAACCCTATTATTATTATTATATTTTTGGTAAAATTAAAAATAGAGCACATTTCTACATTTATTCGGATGGAAATGGGCTTGGAGTCTGCATGGAATGGCCCAGTCCCAAATCACTGGGAGCACAGATGTCGCCCATGCAGGAATTGACTGAATCAACGTATGGAACGATTTGGAAGGTAAGAAATAATCTTATATTTCGCCGGCAACAGCTCGATCCTATCTTAGCCGTCCATCGGCTCAAGATCCTGATATCTTCGTGAAAAGATCTGCTTTGAGCGTTTTTTTTTTTTTTTTTTTTATCATGGTGGTTTCTCTTCGAGGCCCTCGTTGCCTCACCTCTGTAGCTAAATTCATCCATCAATGAATGTAGCAGGTAGCATACTATGTATTCTCAAAAAAAACGTATGGAACGATTTCGCCGCAGAACGGTGACATGATTTATTCCAACTATCTATATTGAATGAGTAAAATGCATTCAAAATTGAAGGCGTATGATTGTACGTAAATAGTGCCATTTTAAAATACGCAAAAGAAGATTGCATCTTTAAGATCCTCTCAAATGACGAATTAACATATCAGCCTTTTTTTAAATCTAATTCGGCCAATTACTGGAAAAATTATCTAAATAATTGCACATTTACAAATAATCGTCTCAACTTTAAAATATTAAATAATTCAAACTCCCCGTGTATTGCAATGGAGCATCTATCCTTTTTTTAAATTTTACAAACACTTATGAACGCATAATTTATAAGAGATCAAATTAACCCTCTTATTATGAATACACGGTTTACATAAAAACAATCATATCATGAGAAATACTATATATATATATATATATATATAGAGAGAGAGAGAGAGAGAGAGAGAGTGAGTGAGGCTACTATGCTATCGGAAGCACGGAGCCTTCCGTGCTTCCAGCTCGTTTTCGATATTGCGACTTTCGAATCGTCAATCGGCTCCGTTAAACTTGATCTAGAGTATTTGGAGTACTTAGAAACTAAATTTTATGATTTTACGATATCATTTGCCTAGTGAACGAAGGGACTCAAAATCAACGGCTGAAAATAAAAATCTTACAAAATGTAATAATATGACATTAAAATTTTAAATCAAAGATATTGATCTTGTTTTATATAGTATAAAGAATTTTCTATCAAAATTTCACGTGATTTGGATATTTCTACACCGTTAAACTTGCAAACGGCTCACTACGGCCATTGAAATTTGTTGATTTTGAGCCCATTCGATTACTAGACAAATGATATCGAAAAATAATAAAATTTATTTTCTAGGTACTCCAAATACTCTAGATCAAGTTTAACGGAGCCGATTGACGATTCGAAAGTCGCAACATCGAAAACGAGCTGGAAGCACAGAAGGCTCCGTGCTTCCGATAACATAGTAGCCTCACTCTCTATATATATATATATATATATATATATATATATATATATATATATAAATATAATTAGGCTGAAATACTTTTAATAGTAAAACACTCTTTTTGCTACTAAGTTTTTAACCCTTGGATGAAAAATTATAGGGTCAGGATGATATTAGTCGGTTAGAGTTGAGTGGTCCCTCTAGGGTTGAGTGGTCCCCACTGGGTTATAGTATTTAATCCAATGGTTAGAAATAATGAAAAGAGTTGATCCAAAGGCTAAAAAACTGATAGCAATAATGGAATTTTGCTACTAATAATAGCCCAGTCCAACTATATCGATCATGATATATGTAATAACTCGAGCATCCATTTCAAATGCATATCCCATTTTTGCACAGCAAGGTTATGAAAACCCACTAGAAGCAACTGGACGATCATGATATATGTAAAGTTGGACTGGGCTACTATTGGTAGCAAAATTCTATTGTTGCTACCAGTTTTTTAGCCTTTGGATCAACTCTTTTTATTATTTCTAACCATTAGATTAAATACTATAACCCAGTGAGGACCACTCAACCCTAGGGGGACCACTCAACTCTAACCGACTAATATCATCCTGACCCTATAATTTTTCATCCAAAGGTTAAAAATTTGATAGCAAAAAAAGTATTTTACTATTAATAGTATTCCAGCCTAATTCTATATAGATATACTGTTTGACAATAACATCACATCACTAAATCCTTCTCTCATGAAGCCACCTAGCTGGTGAACTCCTTAACCAATGGAGCAGTGCCACGTTGGAAAAAATTTGGATATACCCGGTTCACCATAAACTGACTATAAATTATGCATTAAAAATAAAATTTTAATGACATAGTAAATTATCTAAATATTTTTTTTATTGTATTACAAATTTTAAAACCCTTTGATCATTAGGCAAATAATGTCGAAAAGATTTAAAATTTGATTTCTAAACACTTCAAGTAGTATCGATCATGTTCAACGGAGCCGATCGTCAATTTGGAAGTTCTATCATCGAAAATAAATCGGTAGTAAAACGGCTCGTTTACTATCGATAGTATTCTAACTCAACTATATATATATATATATATATATATATATATATTTCAAGGTTAGATGTAAGATCTGCATTCTGCTCATTCTCATTATTTTCTTTTAACACTATAAATTTAAAGGGAACTTTGGATGAAAAATATATAAGATTTATCTCCTGTACATATATAATGCAATTATAGCTTTTTAGTAGTTGAAAAAAATGACTCCGTAAATGGCGCTGTTGCGCAGGTGGAAGTGGGCCGAAAATGCAATTATGTGAAGCAGAATTTGAGACCTTTACAGGAAACCAAAGCGCTTTCCAACGTCCGCTCACTGCCATGCCATCATCCGCGGGCCCTACCCTTTTACCGTACTCACTGGCCGCTGGCGGGGGGGTTAAAAAAAAAAAAAACTGCGAGAGAAAGAATACCCTCAACGGTTCCTCCTCTCACACGTTCTCCCGCTGCCCCGCATCTACCCTTCCATCGGTCCCCACTTCATGTGCGCTCGATGTGGAAAGCCGAAGCATCTAGTATTAGGAACAAACAAAGAGAAACAGAGCAGCAGAAGCGCCGCTTAAGAGAAGAACCCACCACCCTCACTCGCTCCCTCTCCCCAACCCCCCTCCTCTCCGCTTCTTCTTGGTGGGATGGATCCGGCGGATGTTGTTGTGACCGAAGGTAAATATGACGATGAGCCGGCGGCGGCCGCGGAGGAAAAAACAGATGGCGCGGCGAAGCAGACTGAGGAGCTGACAGTCGGAGAGGAGAAAACAGACGGTGCGGTGAAAGAGACCGAGCAGCAGACAGTCGAGCTCGTCGGGCCGGAAAAGGAGGAGGAGGAGGAGGAGGAGGAGGAGCAGACTGTCGTGGTAGAGAAGTTGGAGCCCGCCGCCGCCACCGCCGCCGCCGCCGTCGTGCCGCCTGCCGATCAACCGCTTCCTGCGAGCCAGGAGGCTGTCGAAGCCGCCGAGGCCGCCGCCGAGGCCTCGGAGGCTTCGCTCGGCATCGACGCGCTCGCGCATGAAGCGCAGGTGAGAGCGGTTCGCGGGGGCGAGGAGGCGGCCCAAGTGATTACGGAGGAAACAGGGGAGTCCGCCCAGGTGTGAACAATTTTTGGCCTCCTATTGTATTGTTGTTCATGTTTTTTCGAAGTAGACCCCTCGAATAATTTAGCGTTCTGATCAATTGAATAGTAGCTAGAGATGTGAAATTTGATGAAGTTGCAAGGGTTTTCATACATTTTTAGCTGTGACTTGTTGATGCTTCATATATAGGTCAACACTGTGGAGCTCGCAAGGCATCGGGCGTCGTGGTGGAATTGCTGTGGATTGTTGGATGCTATCACAGGCTCCAAAGGCAGCACCAGGTAAGAAAAAAGTATTAATGTGCTTCATTGTTGATCAAATCAATGCAAGGTCTTTTGCTGAAATTGGGCTCTGCAATCATCAATTTATGGCACTTGTAAATCAAATTTTCCGTTGTATTAGCTTGTAATATCTTTATTGTTACATGCTCAGCTATCTCTATTATGAATTTTATAAAGATAAGGAGTTTCAGCGAAAATCATAGGTATGTGTTGTTGGAGCAAGTATTTAAGTGCCCATCGGTACGGGCCGTATCGACCGTATCGTATCATACCAACAAGATATCGGTATGATACAGCGCCTGTGCCGATGGCACAGCTCAAAACTCTTTAGCGTTTGGTTAGGGGATAGGGGTAGGAATAGGCCCTTATCCCCCCTTTATACCCAAACGCTAATTTTTTATCTGAGAATAGTAGTTCTCGGTTATCCCCACAAACACCTTCATTTTCTATATAAAACTACATAAAATTGTTCTTATCCCCGGAAACAATCCAATTTTCATCCAAACACTATTTTTCTTATCCCCATACTTGTACCTATCCCTGTAATAGCTAGTTCTTGTTTATACCCGGACCAAACGGTACCTAAATTAGTAAGTAATTTTTTAATAAAATTTAAAAAATTTGATAAAAATACATAATAAACAGTTAGAATATTTTGTTGCTAAATAAAATAAATATTTCATGCTATTATATATCAGCACACATAATTTTTTGTGATCGGCACGCATCGGCATGACTCGGCACGCACCGTGCCAGTAAGCTTCCGGCACGATCTCGTGTCATGACACTTAAATTCTTGTGTTGGAGTTACGTGTTGGCTGAACTAAATATTAGTCTCCTTTTCTTGGGTTCATTTTGGCTATTTTGTGTGTGTAGATTATGTTTATGATTATTTGACAAAAGTAACTATGAAATTTGTTCGTTGACCAACTTAAACAGTAATGATGATGAGGGGGGTGTTTTAGGAAGTAGTTGTTTAAGCTACTTTATAACGAGAATAAAGGTGAAGCGAGCGTCAATGAAACTATTAGACATTTGTAAACATAATCGCATTTGATTTACATTCACGTCTTCTTATTAAAGTCGTAAGATTATTCTCGTGCTTGTCAAAGTTTTTTTTTTTCTTCACTAACCAAACCTGCAAAACATGAGATTTTCTAGAAACCACACAAGGAAAATAAGTTCTTTTCATCAATGGCTTTCCGCTGAATTATCTGGAAGTTATGATTTAGAAGCAGAGAATGTTCCTATTATTATGTGTGCCATTTTCTCTGTTTCTCCTTTACAACTTGTAATTCTTGACTAAAGACTAAAGAGCCTTATATTTATATTAATTCTCTGATTCTTATTCTTGTCTAAGCAGTACATGATGATACCTCTAGAAGAGCTTTTGATGGAGGCTTCTGTTCCTAAAGATTCAAGGATTGGAAATTTACTGAAGGAGCTTGGTGTGGTGATCATTTGGTTTGTAAATGACTTTTTTTCCTTCTTTTTTTTTTTTTCTTTTAGGTTTGATGCCTGAGATGTGTTCTTATTTGTTTCTTTTTAATTGTTTCTCGTGTATAATATTCCCCTGTTTTGTGTACATCTGAAAACATTAGTAGCTTGGTCTTATTTGCAAGGTTTTGGCATTTGCAGTTGCTTCAAAATTGGATGCTTAAATTTCTTTCTCCTCTTTAGTGTAGCCTCAACTCTGTATATGAACTTGATGACAAATTGGTCGGATAGAAGTATCAGATTAAGCGATATCTCTTAGTCCTCTCCACTCATCTTCTACACAACAGATTTTCCTCTTCTATGGGCAAATTACCCCTTCATTCGGGTAGCGAATGTACACAATAAATTTGACAATCTTTTCTTACTAAATATAGAAAATATAGACGCAAATTCATTAGCACACTTCTGGGGAAGCTCCAGCAGAGCCTAACAAATCTTCAACTGGTTACAGCTCTGCAGAACATCTCTCTATTCTTGTTCTAGCAAAGAAAACCAACCCAACTCTTCCTCCTCTCTCTAACTGCCACAAGCAACTACCACAGCTCAAATGCAGCCTATTTCTCATAAAGAGTTGATCACCAATGGCTCTCCTTCCCCTGCTTCCTATCTAATATTAGACACACACTTAACTTCTTTATATATATATATATATATATGTAAAGTCCTCTATGTGCACCACCCCAAGCACAGTAGGCCTCTTTCCCTTCCAACTTTCTTGGGCTTTAAGGAGAAGAAGTCAGGAGAAAGGAAGGAGACATGGAGAGCCTCCAGAATTGCGAGCCCGACCGGCGTGGCTTATTCTTCTTCTTCGCTGTCTTCCTGGCATTTGCTGCAGTGTCCTATGCCAGCGTTGAGGACGACGAATACTGGCGGAAGAGGGCCGAGGTGGCCGAAGCCCGGGCCCGTGCCGCCTACAACCCTGACCCGGAGTCCGTCACAAACAGCTTCAATAGAGCAGTGCACAGGTATGTCGTCCCGACCGTGCATGTGAAATAATTTTCTTTGAGAAAACTATGTCTCTAATACATTATATTCAATATGTTGAGTGATATATACAATGTGACTAAGTACCTGCAGGGTCTTGGAGGCGAACAGCACTAGGAGAAGTCTCCGGGGCTACGCTGGCAAGTGCTTGGCCACCAACCCGATTGACCGATGCTGGAGGTGCAGGAAGAACTGGGGTCGCCATCGCAAGAGGCTGGCGTCCTGCGTCAAGGGCTTCGGCCACCACACCACCGGTGGCAAGGATGGCCGGTTTGTAAATAGATTGTTTATTTTTAACAGTTTAAGCTATTAAATAAAAATTTTCATTTTAAGGTCTAGTGCTCTTCTGTCATGTGGAACAAACTTATTGTTTTTAATATTTTATATTCAACAGTTTCTACGTCGTTACGGACTCCTCCGACAATGAGCTCATAAACCCCCGCCCCGGCACCCTCCGCTATGCCGTCATCCGGTCGGAGCCGCTCTGGATCGTGTTCGCCCGCGACATGACGATCCGCCTCTCCGAGGAGCTCATCGTCAACAGCAACAAGACGATCGACGGCCGCGGGGCACGCGTCGCCATCGCCAACGGGGCCCAGATAACAATCCAGAATGTGCACAACATCATCATCCACAATATCCGGATCAAGAACATCAAGGCCGCATCAGGCGCCACCATCCGGGACTCCCCTGAGCACTTCGGTCAGCGGATGCAAAGCGACGGCGATGGCATCTCCGTCCTCGGATCGAGCGATATCTGGATCGACCACGTGTCCATGTCGAACTGTGCCGACGGGATCATCGACGTCATCGACGGCTCAACCGCCGTCACCATCTCCAACAGCCACTTCGCGCACCAAAACAACGTACGTACTAAACTTGTGTCTGCATTTACGCCCTCAAGCTTATCATCAATAACATCTAACGGAATGTTCCTATGTTGCCTTCTCTGCTTTCTTAGGTGATGTTGTTTGGCGCCACCGATTCCGCACAGAAGGATACTATCATGCAAATAACAGTCGCCTTCAACCACTTCGGGAGACATCTCATTCAGCGGATGCCGAGGTTCATAAATATGCACATCGTATAAACAAACATATACATCACACCATTATTTAACCGTGCATAGCATACAATACACAATTTTTAAAGCAGCAATAACAGTTGATTACATAACGCATGCACAAATATGCGAGTACTATTAATGACAAAACTATTTTTTGCTTTTTTTTTTTTAAAAAAAAAAACTTTGGACCTGCAGGTGCCGATGGGGATTCGCTCATGTGGTGAACAATGACTACACATACTGGGAGATGTACGCAATCGGTGGTAGCCAAAATCCCACTATTATTAGCCAAGGCAACAGATATAAAGCTGATCCTAACAATCGCGCCGCTGGAGAGGTAACCAATTAATTGCATGTGAATTGGGTGGGATTGTCCGAAAACATGTAGGTTTGAGACTCGAAATAAAGTTTGATGTGTATACCGTCGTGTGTAGGTGACAAAGAGGGAATATACACCGGAGGAGGTGTGGAGGCACTGGACGTGGCGGTCGGAGGGCGATGTGATGCAAAACGGGGCGTACTTCATCGAGTCGGGACCTCCGAGTAAGAGGAGCTTCTTGAGAAGTGATTTTTTGAAGGCTAAGTCCGGGAAGTCTGTTGGTAGGCTCACCCGCTTCTCCGGGGTGCTCAAATGCCAGATCGGTAAGCGGTGCTGACGTCGTAGGGGGTCGGCATGCGTGCAAGGGAAGGAGGGATATAAGCAAAAAGAAGTTCCCTATCACCGCATGCATGTTGGTTTGCTTCAAAACTGGAGAGAGAGAGGATTAAGATGAGAGAGAGAGAGAGGGAGGGAGCAACACGCACTGAAGTCAAATATAGCGGGAGAGATTGAATTTGTATTTGCTATTTCATTTGAGACATCATCAATAAATTCTATTGGATTTAATTTTAAAATGTTTGTTTGCTTTTTCGGTTTCGTTGAAATACAGAAGACTTTCTTAAATACATCACGGAATGTGTTTTATAGCTCCAGTCATCACGTAATCCTCTTTTGTAATTTTAACGTCTATTCAGGTAGACAGGTACTCTCTGTTTAGCAGGAGATCTAAGACAACAACGTGATATACAGAATCGAAAGGAAGCCCACTATTAATTGCACAAGAACACTAGTTTACAAGAACACTAGTTTACAACAGAGGCCGAGGAGATATCATCAGGCATGTTTTGTGATCGGCAGGTACACAAGCTCAAGAGAATTCCCTCTCTTGATCACTCACTCTCTCTCTCTCTCTCTCTCACTTGCCGGGGACGAAGTTGGTGGCGTAGGCCCAGGCGTTGTTGTTGACGGGGTCGGCGAGGTGGTCGGCGAGGTTCTCGATCGGGCCCTTGCCGGTCACGATGGCCTGCACGAAGAAGCCGAACATGGAGAACATGGCCAGCCGGCCGTTCTTGATCTCCTTCACCTTCAATTCTGCGAAGGCCTCCGGGTCATCGGCCAGCCCCAGCGGGTCGAAGCTGCCGCCGGGGTAGAGCGGATCGGTCACCTCACCGAGCGGGCCCCCGGCCACCCGGTACCCCTCGACGGCACCCATGAGGATCACCTGGCACGCCCAGATCGCCAGGATGCTCTGCGCGTGGATCAAGCTGGGGTTGCCCAGGTAGTCCAGGCCGCCCTCGCTGAAGATCTGCGCGCCGGCCTTGAACCACACGGCCTCGCCGAACTTCACGCCGTTGCGCGCCAGCAGCTCCGGGAACACGCAGCCGAGCGCGCCGAGCATCGCCCAGCGGCAGTGGATGACCTCCAGCTCGCGGTTCTTCGCGAAGGTCTCCGGGTCGGCGGACAGCCCCGCGGTGTCCCACCCGTAGTCCCCGGGGAATTCCCCGGTCAGGTAGGACGGGGGCTCGCCGGAGAACGGGCCGAGGTACTTCACGCGGTCCGGGCCGTACCAGGGGCTGCCGGAGGCGGAGGCCGGCTTGGGCCTGCCGACGGTCTTGCGCATGGTGACGCGGCCCTCGCCGAGGATGTCGGAGGCGGCCGAGGGGGCCAGCTTCACTGCGGTGCCGGCGAGGGAGGGGGACGACAAGGCCATTGTCGCAGCCATGACTACTGAACTTGTAATGTGTTTGTTGGTGGCGAAGAGAGAGACTAGTAGTAACTGATCTTTCTTTGGTGAGACGAGCGGGGATTTAATAGCTGGAGAGAAGAGATAGGGAGAGGGGAGTCCTTATCCCAGGAAATCTTTATCTTTCATTTCATTGGCTGGGGAGTCCTTAGGCTGAGGATTATGACCAATAGATGGCGTTTTATTAGCCGCTACATTCTACCAGATATTTACCGAGCAGTTCATAAGCAGAAGATTTTTCTTTTTCCTTTTCTTTTTCTTTTCCCCGTTTCTATTCGAATTCTTTTCTGAGGAGGAGGTTGAGAGGCCGAAATCAAGTAACGTGCACATTTCCTGGCCACTTGAAATAATCCGTGGATATTAATTAAGGGACGTTTGGGAAAATCTGGAAAGTTCTGATAGTTCACGGTGGTGATACGATATCTCCACTCATGTAGGAGCGGAGGGTTGGGATTCCCTTTACTTGTTTTGTGGTGGGTGTAAAGATATTAACCCTCATATGCCATGATAAAAAGTTTGTATTGAAATACTAATACTAATATGGTTCAACTCAAACTGTATAAACAATGCTAAAATAAATTTCAGTTGGAACACAAATTAGAGCTACAATACTTAAACTTTATAATTGGATCTATTTAGTTGGGATACGGGGATTATGGTGCTGACTTGCTACGACATTTAAGTGTCAACTGAATTTATACGGAACACGCTCTACACCTGCAGATGATGGTGCAGCAACAACATGCAGAACAGGGGTACTTGTCAACTCGCAGAGCACAAAGTGTAGATTTATCATTGCTACACTTATGTAAATAACTAAGAATACACAGATGAAACATTCACCAAATCTCAAGATACACGATGATGCATTTACTATGTTGAGAAGATCACCGTATGTTAGAGTACACTATGAAACATTCACCATGCTGAGAAAACCTTCGACGCGGTCACCGTCCAGGTTGTAAGGTTAGTCTAAGACTCGTTGTAAGAAATAATTTGAAAAAACCTAAATTCTTTCCCAAAAATGAGCCCCATTACTTATGAGCAACGACATATGGTAAGAAGTAAGAACACATGTAAGCATATATGCGACTACCATTTGCTAAGAACTACTCAAAATACTGGGGACAGGGCTTTCACAGAATCATTGCACTCATTGTAGTGTTTCTTTTCCTGCAGTACATAGCAATTCCACTAGCCAACAACTAGTTCAAATTAGCCTATCAACCGTTAAAACCGCAGTGAAGAGTACACGTTCTGCTCCAATAATATCACAATCAATCATCAAGTTAACACATGGAAAGCGCGTGAGATCAGATAAGGCTGCAGCCAAAGAGAACAAGGAAAGCGTATGATGAAATAACCGCATAAAAAGTGCACATAAATCTCAATCATTAGCACAATCTTTTGATCCATAATCTACATGCATTTCCACTTACTGTACTACAACTTGTAACTTAACATAGCAAGAGTTTGACTTGAATGTTTTTGGCAGTGATGACCTATATATACATAACACTCAAAACTCTGGAGCTCAGTTCGTATACAAAAGCTCGGCTACTGCGGCTTCAGCGTTAGGGATGCACTGCAGAGACCAACAACTTCATGTTGTTAGACTGGAACTGGTATGACACGGCACAAAATCTCCACGTAACTTAAAAGAGATGCAACAGAAACTGTACCTATTGATGCAGTATCTCTTTCCCGTAGGCGGCGGACCGTCGTCAAAGACATGGCCAAGATGAGCATCACAAACAGCACAAAGAACCTCCGTCCGAGGCATGAATATGATAGACGTATCTAGCTTCGTTTTGACATTGTTACCAATAGGCTGGTAGTAGGATGGCCAGCCTGTTCCACTGTCAAATTTTGTGCTTGATCTGCAAGCAGAAAATAAAAAGCAAATAAAAAAGCAACAATCTTACTCATGTTCTGTTTGGAACATGCTATTGCATTGTAAATTATAAAACGTACTCAAATAAAGGAGTGTCGCAACAGACACAGTGGTAAGTGCCTGGGGTTTTAGTATTCCAATATTCCCTGTTTAACATCCATTAAAGGGTTAGGGAAGCATACAAGAAGTCTAAATTATAAGTCATATATAAGTAGCATGACAATAACTGAAAGTGGTGATGGAAATCAAAGAAGAACTAGAAAATCAAAATTCCTACCCTGTAAAAGCCCTCTCAGTACCCTTTTGCCGGGTAATGTAATACTGCTCGGGTGTAAGGCGTTTCTTCCATTCTTCATCAGACAGGGAAGCAGGATCAACTTTTCCAGGTTCTGTGCAACATACATATATAGGAAAATACTTAAAATCGACAATGATTCAACTGCTAAGCAGCAAGAAATATCACTAAAAAGCAAGCCATTATTAGCTCATTAACCCTTATTACAGTGTGTTCCAAATTGTTCACTCCAAATCGTGTAACCTGGTTTGATGCATTGAAGTCTTTTAATGCCAACGAGGAAAGGATTAGGAAGTGATGACTTCGTTCCAGTCTGGATGCATAAACATTTTATTATGTATATCTTTACATTTACTCAAGACTATTAATATATTTGGTTGTAAAGGTGTGTGATTAAATATCTAAAATGAAACACTATATTCAACCTTCATATCATTTTGTCAGAATAAGATAAATCACCACACAGGTGAAATATGTTATTCTATCAACTCATATAATATTCAAATCTATCAAGGAGCAAAAAAAAACTCTCTACTTTCAATAACACAAGAAAATCCTCATACTGAATAAGTTATCCTTGGATAACTTATCCCGTAATCAAAACAGGACCTTAGTGTTTGTTTTATACACATCGATGGATAGCTAAACATGTCACTAATATGGTAAGAAATATATCAGCATGCGTTCAAAACTGGCATTGGATCAAGATCTCTCCAAGTGCATTTCTCAGGACATTGTTTGGATAAATTCATGTCGATTTATGTTCTCCAAGTGAATTTTCTCAAAAAAAAATTCATGTCGATTTATGTTGATATTACATAAGAGGCAAAATAATCAAACTTTTACATCTATTACCCTTTAATCCTTTGGTTTCTGCTGCAAACAGCTTTTAAGCCTTGTTTAAGTACACTGAAATAAGCTGCTCATTACAAGGACAAGAGTTAAGTTAATGAAGTTAGAAGTATTGCGGTTTTTTTAGTCAACTGATTTAACCGACTTGCGAACTATTGATAGCTTGATCCGCCAATGATGGACTCGTTTAATACTAAGCCAGAATGCTTTACATCAATATTTGTATGTATATATATACAGTACGCAATATATATAGATTATGGAGAGAGAATTGAGCTAGGGTGGTTTTCATAGAGCTAAGGCTTTTGCATAATAGAATCGAAAACATAGGACATCCAAATCAATGGTCAGCATCTTTGAACATGATTTAGGCCATTTGAAATTCTATGAGTCAATTTCATGAATCTTTAGAACTTAAATGAACCACCAAAATCGAAGCATCATATCTAACCTGTTAAAATTGCTAATTTTTGAGACACCTGATCGCTAGATAAACAATATAAAAACATACAGCATCCAGGCTTTAAAATAATTTATCAAACGAATATCACAAGCAAATTAATAACAAATGAAAGAGATATACCTCGAACTTGTTCTTGTCCCTGAGAAGATGGAGAGGAGCCCATGGCGCGCACGGAGAGTCGGTTGCGGCGTGGGAGGCGGAGCTCCTCCTTCTTCAGAGACGGGGAGATGAATGGAAGGGATGATGAGGAAGTGGAGTAATAATACGAAGAAAAACGATGATGATACGAAGATGAGCTCAGAGGACATCGCGTGGCCATTTTGGCCACAGCCTTTTTCCAGTTTTTTTTTTTTTTTCTAAAAAAATTATTTATTTATTTTTATTTTATGTGCCTCCCTCTCTTCTTTTTTAGCGCACAAGGTAAGGACTAGAGCCCTGGTATTAAGTTAAGCAGGTTAATTTCACGGTTGGAGATGGATCCACGTGGACGTATTTGAGGCAGGAACGTATGTCCATCTCGAAAGTACGATGGTAATTGCTTAATATTTAATTATTAATATCTTAAAATTAAATTTTAAGTTACTAAACTATGATTTATTAAGATTATGATATTTCGGTAAGAGAACGATGTAAGAAAAACCAGAAGGCAGATCCAGCGGCATCCCTCAACAACTCTGTTTAAAACTAGTCCTTTTTTTAATTTTTTAATTTTATGTTAATGAATTAATAATTTTTTCTCTTGCCAGATTATTTTTTATCTATTAGATAGATGAGATGTATATCGTACACTTCAAAAAGAGATGCATAGATAGTTTTTTTTCTTAATTTTATAAAGTTTATATGACAATTTTTATAGTACTAAATGAATTAGTGTATAGTGAAACAAGAGAAGAAATAGTATAAATATCTCATCTGAAAGAGTGCAACAAGAAAAAAAAATAGTGTAAATATTTCTAAATAAGTATAATTTTTGTTTAAAGAGTGTAATTTTTATCTCAAAGAGGTGCAGTTTATATTTAAAAGAGTGTAACTTACGTCTATAATAGTACAACGTTTTTTTAAAACAGTGCAATTTAATCTTAACGGTGTATATTCATCTTTTTCTTCCTTCTTCTCTCGTTTTCTTTATTATTCTCTAATTTTTGACCTTTTAGTATTTTTTTTTTGTTTTAAATAAATAAAAGTGCTAATTCAGATATTCTTCCATTCATTCCTCGCCCTCCTCGCTTCTATCGCCGGCGAGCTTCTCGAAGCACTTCCTCTTCCTCGCCAGCAGCAGCAGTTGGGACGGCAGGTTTGTTTGACGAGTAGAAAATCCGCTGCAGTGGAGGTGGAGGGTGAAGGTGGAGGAAGAGGATGCGTTGCTGTCCTTGTTATTGTCGCGGAGGGCCGCGGAGATGGTGAAGGAGGGTCGGAGAGAAAAAAAAAAAAGAGGGTTGCAGTGCTGCTTCGTCGGGGTTGGAGGCGAATAGGGCAAGGGGTGCGTGGGCGAGGGTGAGGGTGAAGGTGTGAGGTGCAGAGATGATGAGGGTCGTTTCCGCCTTTGCCTCCGTCGCCTTCTTCGGCGAGAAAAAAAAAAGAACTCGAGAAAAAAGTATAAGGCTATTTGGGTCAGTTTACTAAAATCCGGACCGAATATATAAAATCGAAAAAGACGGCACACTTTTGTAAAAGCGCAAAACTAGTGAATTTTTTTTACAAATTGGCCTTGAAATTTTTTTAAAAATTAAAAATTAAAAGTTTTTTTTTTGTGCCGTGCTGCGGGCCAAAATATTATGGGCCCGGCCGGGTTGTTCTGTAAGTATGGACTGGCTGCGTGTAGCTTTTTACAGCCTTATTTAGTAATTGATGGGCTTTTCGGTCGAAAACAAAAGTTTTTTTTTAAAAAAAAAAAGAAGAAGAAAATTATAGATGCAGCCGCCACTTGCCAGCGTCACTAGCAGAAGAAGCCGTCCTTCGCCACGTAACTTCCCTGACGCAGGTGCTTCAGAGATGACCGGAGTTTTAAAAATAAGAGCCTGCAGCTGACTGACATTTCTCTTTCCTCTTTTATTTATAATTTTATTTTATAACTATTATTATAGTAGTAGTCGCCCCTAAATCGCCGAGAGTAGGTGCAGTGTGTGTATGGTTGTTTCAAGCTCTGCGAACGAGAGGGCTTCTGCATGATCGCATTCTCACCCTCACCCTCCTCGCGGATCGTCTCGTTTTCTCGCCCTCTCGCCTTCTCCCTCAAGGTGCTTGATTAAAACCCCTCTCTCTCTCTCTCTCTCTCTCTCTCCAGTTTATGGTTGCTTCAGATCTTGAATCGAATCAGCATACTTTAGTTCCCTCTGTTTCTGATGATATTGTTGAAATAAAAGAGATTAAGAAGATAGATAATCGACCACTTTGAGGGGATTGGCCTTCAATTCCAAAAGCTAAGAGCTTGAGGCCATTTTTTGCCCCTAGAGTTTACAATTCGGAGTCGCAAAGACGGCGAAAAGGGAAATTTTGAAATAGCACAATGTTTGAAAATATTTAGGCTCTATTTGGATGCATGAACAAACATCTTATGTATATCCCTTCGATTTACTCAACCAATATGTAATATTTGGTAGAATGAATACCGTAATCGGCCTTCGAGTCATGTTTGCATAATAAGTAGATGAAATATGCTTTCGTGTTCAATCATGGATGCCGAAACCACCAAGGAGCCACAGTCAAACTCCAACCTTCTAATCATACAAGAAAAATCATTTCAGACCAAATAAGTTACCATTGAATATCTTATTCCGAACTCCAAAGAAGGGCCTTAGCCTTAGTCAATAAGGATATCCTTCCCTTATGAATTAGAAGACTATCCCTCTTTTTCTTAAAAACGAGGAGATTCTTTTCTTTGATTCAGAGCGATTACGAGTCGCAACACTCGCCCAATTGTGTGACTGCATGTCGCGACCCACAGGGCAAACAGGCCCTATATTGATCGCTTTCTGCATCACATTATTTCTTTGTTATTTCGTCTCATCTGTCTCCCAAAGATCTTCCATCAACCTTGTTCAGTGCCTACTTCTCGGTTTTTATTTTAGCTTTGAGTTGGTAATTTTGTGGAAATTTTTGCAGATGGCTCGCTCGGCGCTTGATGAGCTGACAGAATCCGGTGCTTTTAACCGCTCGCCATCAACCTTCCGTAATTTTATCTCGAAAGAGAAAACGGCTCAATTTCCTGCAGAATCTGGGAGGTATCATCTTTATATATCATATGCATGTCCGTGGGCATCCAGATGCCTTTCATATCTGAAGCTCAAAGGGCTTGACAAGGCTATCGGCTTCACGGTGACTCTCTTTACTCTTACTCCATTTTCGCCTTCTCATACTCTGTTCTAATGTTTTTTTTTTTCCCCCACAATGTATTATTTAGTCAGTTAAACCAATTTGGGAGAGGACCAAGGAAAGCGATGAGCATTTCGGATGGGTCTTTCCTGTGTCTAGCGCAGAAGAACCTGGCGCTGATCCTGATCCTCTCAACAGCGCCAAAAGCATCAGAGCACTTTATGAGCTAGCTAGTTCAAATTATTCTGGGAAATATACTGTTCCTGTAAGTATCCTACATTTCATTCACCCATCCATGCTTTATAGTTTATTTTACCAGTTTGTTGTTGTCCGCTTTATCTATTTTGATATATTATGTCTCTGGCAGGTTCTTTGGGACAAAAAACTGAAAACAATTGTGAACAATGAGAGCGCAGAGATTATTCGCATGCTGAACACTGAATTCAACGACATAGCTGAGAATGCTGGCTTGGATCTCTATCCTGCTGATTTACAACATTTGATAGATGAGGTTAATGAATGGGTATATGATGCAATAAACAATGGTGTTTATAAATGTGGTTTTGCTAAGAAGCAAGGTCCTTATGATGAGGTGATTACAACTCATTACACTCTATATATATGAGATTCTATCCTAATAAGGTTTTTCTCATCTTTATATGGTTCCTTTGCTGCATTTGTACTGGTGTAGGCCGTGGAAAAGCTATATCAGGCCTTGGACAGATGCGAGGAAATTCTGAGCAAGCAGCGGTACATTTGTGGTAATGCATTGACAGAAGCAGATATTCGCCTGTTTGTCACTCTCATAAGGTTTGATGAGGTATGGCATCATAACTATCCTGTCGTCTTTAGTAGAACAATTGGTTAATGTCGGGCTTGGTACTTCCATATATTATGCAACCAAGAATTAGGATGTGTAAGTTGCATGCTAATTGTATTAGTTCAGAATCGGGACAAGAAGGTCTTGATTTTCTACCTCTGTAGCTAATTGGTCGACAGTTTACTACAAAAGATGCTCCTATGAAGGGCAGAAAATGTCTCTCTCTTTTATTTTTTTTCCAATTTCTTTCAAAAATTGACCAATGCTCCCATTAAGCATGTTTATTAAGTACAACAACATAATAATAATAGCAGAACAACAGAGGCTTCTGTCCTAGTTAACTCTACTCTAGTAGTTGGTGTTCAATTTAGCATTAGTAAAGTTGGTATCACGAGTAATGATTGGTTGTTACCTCTTCCACAGGTTTATGCTGTTCACTTCAAGTGCAACAAAAGGCTCTTGCGCGAGTATCCAAATCTCTTCAACTACATCAAGGACATATACCAGATCCCAGGCATGAGCGCCACGGTTAACATGGAGCACATAAAGAAACACTATTATGGGAGCCATCCGTCTATAAATCCATATGGGATCATCCCAGCTGGTCCCAACATAGATTATTCCTCTCCTCACGACAGAGAAAGGTTTACTCCTTGAGAGCATTCTACACCGTGTATATGAAAGTTCCTCTACAGGTTATGCCCATAATGTTATGATGTTTTCCGGGGAAACTACTGAAACTCTATTGTTGTTTTGAATGTACCATTCTGAGCTTCTTTTACGGTTGTAAAGGGCACCTTATTGCTTTTGTATTGCTTTTGTATTTCTGTTTGTGGCTCCCCTGGTACATGTATTATGTGACTCTGAATACGACTTTTACCAGTTCTCTCAACAGTGAATAAAGAACTCAGGTTTTGACAAGCAAAATTTTAATGCGAACTCTTGTATTTCCCTAGAATGCCTGTACCTTTCCATTTAATGATCTTGTTTCTGCAGTTTCACTGCAGTTACATCAGATAAAAAAACCATTCTACTAATGGTGGGCGACCATCCGCTCGTCTGTAATACCATGACCATCTGAGTAGGCAACGAGAAGATGGATGATGTTTACAAATCTTTTCCAAATCTCAGTAGATTCTGGCTGTTTTACTTGTGTAAACTGATGTCGAAATGAGAAAATCTACATGTCCGGACCACTTACAATACAGAAAGAAGAGTTTCTTCAAACCAAAAAAAGGAAAAAACACAGAATACTAGGTTTCAAATAAGTCAAGAAGGCCCATAGTTGATATCAATAATATGATGCCATTACTGTTCCTATTATACAATTCGAGAGGCATCTACCAGATTTGAATGATATTTACACCCTGTACAATTGTATGAGAGACAAACTCAACAAAAAAGGGAGAAACTTCACTAGAAGAAAAGGGAAAAGAAAAAGAAAATGACTGTGAGGACTGATAGCTGGATAGCAATCCACTTTTCCAGCAAACCAGCCTGAATTTGACTATACAATTTCGACCTTTGATGTTTACACCACTCGAAGATATGAACATTAGTCCATCCCTATCTGTACAAAAGAACTAGTATATTCACATGTTCCACCCACAGTTGTCCAATGTGCTCCGTGCATCCATTGCTCCAAAAGTGGGCACACCCCATTAGCGCTTTTACTCGGTTTTGTACACTTGATTACCTAATGAAGAGTCAGCATTATCCCAATCTTGTTTTGTGAATATTTTCTTCTCATCCAAGCTAACTCCAAGTGGGGAGCTTGTTTTTGGCTTCTCGATTGGATCTTGGTAAAGCATGCGGATGTTTATGCCGTTCGAAGGAAATGGTTCCTAAAAGGCTTCAATTTGTTAGTGACAGTATCTGTATTAAAACAGCAGAAAACATATAACTGTTTGAAACTTCTGTCAGAAGCTATAGTTGTGTAGTAGATGCAAGAAAAGCTAAAAGAGGAACATTGCACAGAGGACATCGATGTTTCATCGATAGTTCTGCTTCCTGATCTCGGTTGTAGGATGTAATGCATTTTGCACAGCAGCACGACTTAAAATATTATATTAAATTTTACCTGACTAACGTCCTCTGGTCCCTTAGAATGGAAGAGAATAGGACGGCAGCGGTTGTCTTCATTCATCAAGCTTGAATTCTGGAAGTGCGAAATAAGTGCAGCTCTACCCTGGATTCTCGCATATGCCAGGGAGACCACTTTCTCACTATTAAACTTCTCCCATTTCTTCCCATTGAATGCCTGTGCATGTATTACAAGTCTCATGAATTCTAGTTGATCTAGGCCATGCCTAATTTAGTCTTAATTCAAACATAGCTAAATTTTCCAGAAAATGAATAGATTGCAATTTACATCTTCGGCTTCCTTTCATTGCAAGGACTCTTAGGATTATAACTTGTGCTACAGTATTTTATAAAGCGTCGATCTACTGGTGCTTACTACATTTCCACACGTCAAACCGGCTTTGAGATCCACACACACACCAGCCTCAAGAGGCCATGCAATGCATATCAAAATACTGCTGATTGTATGCATGTGTATCTCAAAACTGAGCTGACATGCAAAAGCATCCGGTAGCATTCTAGGCCAACTCTTGGAAATTATATCTCGCTGGTACTACCGCATATCTAGTGGTAAAAAAAGGAAAAGACAGCATACGGATCAAAGATTCAAAATATGTACCTCACAGAAAGAGATCACATGCGCAGAAGACACCATATTTATGAATGCATAACCAACATTACACTTGTTCTGCGGATGTGGAACAAAATATTAGGTGCAGCTAAAATGCAAATGGAAGCTAAAATGCGAATGGAATGCATCAGTTTCAAGTTGAAAAAAAAAGCCAGAAGTTCGATTACCTTAAAATCAATAGGCAAGTAGAAAAAGTCATAAGTACCCGCGTGATATTCATCAATGACTGCTAAAAGCATCTTTGATGTATACCTAGAAACCCAGAGCAAGTTATCAGAATCAAATTCTCGTTTGGAATAAAATCAACATCATTTTACTATACGTGATGCTAAGAACATACTTGTTTGGAATATTTTTAATCATTAATGTAGTCCGAGTGTCTTCCCCACTAATAATTTTCTCCAAGTTAAGTTGACACATCTCCTTGATATCTGTTTGATTCTCAATGTTGTCTACGTGGTTGTTCCGGCCACGAGAAACAAAACCATCGGCAGCCATCGAACTTGGTCCAAGATAAGGAATAGTAGCCGAGTATGTCTGCCCACACCTCTGAGATGGGGTCATTCTAAAATTAGCTGCACTAAATATCCTGCTTAAAGAAATTGCAGGATTCGAATTGGTGCAAGGCCCCAAGTGGCTCTCAAGAGGAAAAACAGAGGGAGCTGATCCCACATGATGGTGACGGATCGGATAAGAACCCTGTATTTGTGCATGGTTATTGGGAAAGAATGAATTCCCCCTCCATGATGAAAAAGCATTTTGACTTCCCCACAGAAATTGTGGTCCACTCAACGTTCCAATACCTGGTGCACTCGAAGTTGAGGGACCATAAGATGGACTAGAGCTCGTAATTCTACCAACTTGGTCGACATGACTAGCCCTGGTGGCTTTTCCAATAGGTGCAATTTTAGGAGAGTTCGGTTTCAGGGATGGAGGCACAGAAGCCAACCCAGACAAATGGTTAGTGCCTATAGGGATTATTGCTACACCACTTGGAGACTTGCTGAGTACTCGTGGTAGATTGCTATCAGTTGGGAGAGAGTTTGATTTCAGGGGTGGAGGCGGAGAAGCTATCCCAGACAAATGGTTGGTGCCTATCAGATTTACTGCTCCACCACTTGGAGACTTACTGAGTTCTCGTAGTAGATTGCTACCTGCAGGGCTGCCGAATTGAGCCCAAGTACCTGCCATCAAGATGCACTCAGATCAGCATGCACCTAGTGTGCTGCAGAGATAGGGAATATGAACATGAACAGAAGATATGACACAGAGCAACAATATTATAGTAAGCATACCTGGAGGCGAGTTGAAAGCTGGCGAACCAACATGATGTCTGTAAGTTCTCATTTCATCTTGTTCGAATTCATTACTCAATTGCTGCATCAAGCTGGTTGAGAAAGTAGTTACAACTCGGCCACTTTTTTTTTTTTCTTGTTTCCACAGAAGTAAACAAACTTGATGAAACAAATCGTAATTAACTCCAGATTTCAAAGATTAATTAGATTCAAGGAAAAGAGGCAGCACATTGTAATAATGGAATTAAAACGAACAGCAAATACTATTCCACTCCCCGTAACATTGCCATGTGATATCACTCTAGACAGCTAAAATTAACAACTCTCAAATTCCAAAACTCAACTTAGACCAAGACAAACGCATCCTGCAGATTCATACATAGCCTGGTACATCTACTAGGAAATGAAGTCTTTCTTCTTTCCTTAAATCTTTTGGTCTTTTCTTTGTAGTTAAGAACTTAAGATATCAGGGGCTCCTTCCCTTGAAGTAACTTGCTGATGCACACGGTACAGGAGTTCAAAGTATACAGAAATCATCCCTACAAGCTAATAATGGGCCAGCAATAGTGAAAGACCTGGCTTTGACAATCAAAACCGTTTATTACACACGACCTGAATGAGCATAAACCTTTTTCATGACAACTACACACACACACACACATAGGATTTTCCAGTAGAGCGGTTGGAGACGGGAAAGGGTTGAGAAATTTAGGGAGGGGTGGAAAGATGCTGGAAAATGGAGACGGAAACCATGTAAGAGGAGACAGAAAGAGCTTCTCATGCATTGCATGTACAATTTAAATTATGCAAACAGGAAACAGAAAGGTGCTGGATTAAGTAGTTCTATAGTTCTTAACCACAGGAAAAAGGGTAAAAATTAAGCATTACATACTTTCGACGAGCTCCACCCGGACGACTGTGTTCCAACTTAATTTGTTTGCTACCTATCTGAGTCTTGTTCAATGATCGCAGAGCTGCTTCAGCATTTCTGACATCATAGAATTCGATAAATCTGTGGTGTCGTTTATTAGGCGTCTCTCTTATCTGAAACCAGAGGTGGAGAAGCAGAGACATAAATTGATTTGTTAATTTTTTTTGCAAATGAATATAACAAACCAAAGAATCTATGAAAAATAAAACAGCTAATTACCTCCTTTACTTCTCCATAAGCCCCGAAAATTTCACGAATTTCATCATTTGAAACTGATGGATCCAAATTAAAAATAACAAGAGTTCCTTGGTTGATATCTTTTTCCGATGGGTTATCCTGTGAGAAAAAGGGGACAGCAATTTACACGGAATATACTAGTAGTGATTATGGCTATACAATAAGAGAGATCTTCTTAGAGACCTTGGGGATTGAAAAATGAATATCAAGCTTTTTCCTCCTTAAAGGCTTATTTTGTAGCGCACGCATAGCATTTCGAGCAGATCGAATATCATAGTAAGAGATCATTACAAATCCTCTATGTTTGGTGGCAGTGTAAAGAGTCCGGATGTCCCCATATTCCTGTTAAGAGGAAAAAAAATTGTCATTTGTCAAACATCTATTATTTTCACAGCATCAATGCAAAATAAATCAACCAATGTTTATAAAGCTAGAATCTTCTCAAAATTTAACTAGGAAAACCGCAATGGGAGCACTAAATCCATAACACAAAAGCGAATTGAACTTTGTGATTTTCTAAAAGTAATGTTGCTGAACAGAGCAAAGAGCTGGGGAGATTGATTAGTCGAGCATTTCTGTTGAACAATCCACTATCAGATTTCCAACATTCTAATGCAGTCATTTTTGCCTTATCTAGTGCAGGCTGTACTGAAGCCTCTTAGTTATCCATCAAAGTTACAAACCAAATTGACTGTTAAGTTCGATAAGATCAAGCTAAAGTACCAAAGGGAGGTCATCTAAAATTCGTAGATGGAAATATCCTATAAACTTTTGACATTATTTATTATGCACAAGACAAACTTTTACTCACACAAGAACCTATATAAAATTTGTCATTGATGATCTATTGATCAAAAACCTTAACATGGAACCAGATATAAATGAGTACTTAATATTTAGTGCTACGGCAGCTTGATAATGAAGAAGTTAAGGCTATTCGCTTTATAGCTTATGAGACACTCCAATGATTAGATAAAGCACAAAATATTCGGACTACAAAGTTTATCTCACAATCACAAGATATGTATGTAAAGTTGAAAGTCCATTACAAGTTATTCAGAAGACAATCAACTAACAGGATGAAAACACTAATGAAGTGAGGCATGGCATGAATATCTAATTCGAAAATACACGGACACAATTGATGTTTCCTGAAGCAAAGGGGTAGCAAAGCAATACAAAGATTTGACATAATAACCTGAAACAGATCACGCAACTCCGAGTCTTCGACATTACTATTGATATTCCTAACAAACAAGGTTCTAGAAGGATGCTCCCCGTATGGATGTTCCCCGGCCACGGTTCCTACGCCGTTTGGAAAATTGTGCTGATTGGCCCCATTCCCTGCATAGCAATCTGCGATACTCGCCTTCGTCATACCAGCAGTTATGCCTTCTATAGGATCGGAGTCCAACTCCATGCCCCCTCCACTGCCGAAAACATCGTACTCATCCAACTCCTCCGCTTTCCTCGGCAATGTGATAGGTTCAAGACCATCCATGATGCCGGCTAGGAGATCTTCTTCATCATCAGGCAAAGAGTTCCCTACCTGTCGGATGTAAACATCATACATGCAGTCCCTTCCCTCCGTGTCGTGATCAAGCTTTTTCATGCTGGTGGAAGCATCATGCGGAAGAAGCGGCAGCGAGCTTGAGAAAAGGCTAGCATAAGTGGATGCATTCTTATTAGCATCGAATCCAGCCAGATTCCCCCATCTGCGGCTTCCATCCTTCTGATCAGCCTCTACAGGTAGATTACTCGAAACAACTGCAAAATTTTGAAAAAAAAATCACTTCTCAGATTCAGATGTAACTGAGCTGCGCTGCTGAGGAGGAAAAATCAAGGAACCTTCCTAGCAGTTTACCGGATCGACTCGGATTGTCCACGAAGCGTTCCATATCGTCAATCACTGCAGGTTTGAAGGAGAAATCGATTTACGTCGCCATACCAAACATTAAAAAAAAAAAAAAGAAAAAAGAAGAAGAAGAAAGCAATTCAAACTAATATTTTGTTGTGCATACTTCAGAGCCTATCATTCCATTCCTTAAACAAATGAAATAGAACGAAATACTACCAATCGAATGAGAAATTAGGAAAAACGAAGCAAATATTTGATGCTACAAAAGAAATAGGGCAATAGCACGAAAAGTAGACCATCAAGAGAAAATAATAATCTGGAAGAGTATTCCAGGAGCCAACCATCCTGACTCTTCCCCCAATTTCTCTCAGAAAAAAAGTATCTTAACACACAGCCTTCAGAAGCGCTTCTAATCAAAGCATTTTCTAATGATCTTCCAAATATCTATTTATTCTACCATAAACACGGATGGAGAAAGGAAACAGAAAAAAAAAAAAAAATAAAAAAAAAAAATAAAAACATCAATTACTTTGCCAAATAGATTTTTGAAATAGACAACATTAACTTTGAATTAATTCAAAATAGACCGCAAACCCAGAAAACAAAAGTACAAATTTTCTTGCACAAATTACAGCAAACAGCAATTTCCATCACCAACAACAATCTAATGAGTCTAAGAAAACTTACCAAATAAAGTTTCTTATTACGCATCAGGTGAGATCCTAAGAAATGCAGAGCTCTTCTTCTTCTTCTTCTTCTTTATTTTGTAATTTTTCTCTGCTATTTGAGGGGACTTAGAAAAGAGGAGGAGAAAGATGATTGGACGCAGAAGAACTAGTCGACAGCGACTGAGGAGAGAGAGAGAGAGAGAGAGAGAGAAGGGATATACCGTATACGGGAAGTGAAAATCCAATTCCACTTTTACATTTAATGAAATTGTCATATTGAGTTGAATACGATTATTTAATTATTAATTTTGTGTGGGTGTGATTGTTATTATATATTTTTTAAAAAATAATATGGCCCATGAGAGAGACAGCTATGTGGAAAGAGAAAATTTAAATATTTATGTATAGAAAATTTAAGGGACTGTTTTTTAGTTCTTAATTTAATAAAACAGGAGCGCCTATAAATTCATTCACCATACATCCAACCATTAAATTTTAATTTCTATATTTTTCTATTATAATAGTTTTTTAGGCTAAATTATAAAAAAATCCTTCTATAAATATTTTTTTTATTTTATTTTTGAATTTTAAAAATCTATATTTTGTTTTCTTAAAATTTTAGAAATATTTTCACAATGTACAATGTTAATAAATATACAAAATGACCAAATTATTTTTATTTCTTCTATAAAATATTTATTTTTTAATATATTTCTGTAATTTTAAAAAATATTTTTATCATAAATCATAAGAAATGAACGAAATAGTAATGAAATCACGACAGAGAAGGACTAAATGCAGCAAGTTGAAATGTTGAGGAGGGATAATATAGATTTTTGAAAGTTATAAAAAAAAAGTAAAAAGAAAATATTTATAAGAAATTTTTTTTGTAATTTAGCTAATTTTTTAATGGAGGTACACGGTTAAATAATAGCATAAAGTCAATGTAGCCATGTAGGCAATAGATTTTTTTTTTCTTAAGTCTAGCAAAAATACTAACAAATTTAAAACTCTAAATTATTTGAATCTAATCATTATTCAGATCTAATAAATCTGATCTGTTTTAGTAAAATATACTTCTTTTTTTTTTTTTAGGTACAAGCTAAATATCAGAATATTGTATCTTAACCAATTCAAAATAGAGCACATCTACTAGCGTATGGTATAATAAGAACCCGAATATTTAATTTAAAAGCTCAAGGAACAAAGTTTGAATTTGAAATGAAATCACTAATACAAACTTTGGTGGTTACATAACCTGAATTTGCTGAAATTTAATCAGCAATTCGCGTCCGTTGACACTACGGCGCTCACCTCGTCAGAGAATAAAGTGCTTGTAAATTCTATTCTGCGGGTGTAAGTAAAGATTATAGATAAAGCAATGATTTGAGGGTGTATGTTGTCAAACACATCATCAATTTTTCGCTGTAAAGATTGTTTCTTTGCTTTGAATATATGGCTTCAGATGAGCGCGACATGGCTGATCCTTAATTATAATAATAATATATATTCCGGATTAAGGCCATAGAATAATAAGATATGTTTTTCTCATTTTTTTTCATTTTTTTATTTTTTTTTGTGTTTTGAGGGGATGTTTTCAAAAGAATAGCAAGATGTGGCGGTTGGGGAACAAGTTAACACAGAGATAATTTAGTAATAGTTGTTATTTTGCTTATTTATATAGTTGAACAACAAATTATTTTATTGGCTAAATTACAGAAAATCTTCCTGTCAAAATCCGCTTTTTCACTTTTCATCCTGTCATTTAAAAATATACACTTTGTCCCCTTGTAAAATAAAAAATATGCACTTCATTCCCTACCGTTAGGGTTCCGTTATAACATTTTTTTATGCCAAAAATACCCCTCCGTCCCTCTTCCCTGTTACTTCGATGGCTTCCGGGATGGCGCCCTCGCCGGCCTCGCCCTCTTCCACGAGCTCAACTTCCTCTTCGACCGCCCCCTCGACGCCATCTTTCTCAACTCCAACCGCCTCCGCCGCCGCCACCCCATCCCCGCCAACCTCGGCAACTCCCCGGCCTCCATCGTCGTCCTCGCCCACAACAAACTCGGCGGCTACATCCCGCCCTCCATCGGCCGCATGGCCGACACTCTCAACGAGATTGTCCTCCTCGACGACGGCCTCGCCGCCTACGTCCCGCCCAAGGTCGGCCTCCTCCGCCGCGGATGAGGAGGATGAGGGAGAAGACGAAAATGGCGAAAGGCAAAATGGTCATTTTGTCGCACCGTATTCCTGTGAACATTTTTTATTTTACAAGAGGGCAAAGTGTAGGTTTTTAAATGACGGGGGGAAAGTGAAAAAGCGGGTTTTGACATAGGGGTTTCCCGTAATTTAGCCTATTTTATGCGTAGAATTTTTCTGTACAACAAACTTTGAGGTTGAGTCTGCAGCAGTACTTACGTTTATTTTTTTTTCTAAAATTTTTGGATAAGATAATGATACTTAAAAATAGAACTGCAATGAAATTGGGCAGAACGGGAACGAAGGGCCCTTTCTAGTTTTTGAGAGTTTTTATATTTCTCGTCTTCCTTCCATTCCAGGCAATTGAGAAACTTTCTACCCCGGTCCCCGTCCTCCTCCTGACTATCCTCTGCGGAAACCTTGCGGATCCTTAAAAAATATACTAAATTAATTTTTTATTCTATTTAATTTAATTTTAATTTTAATTTTAATTAGTCGAGATTTTACTTATTTATTAGGTTATTTTTTATTTATCATCAAATTTGTAAGTATGTTTTTATCTACATTATAGAGTGAAATAAAAATAAAAATCTAATTTCTATAAAATAAATAACAATTATAAAATCAATAAATTCCATTCTAATTCCAGGGACTAAAGTAAGCTAACCAAACAAGCCGTTATAGAGGAACAAGAGTTCTTTTAACTTTTTGGCGTGAAACAAAACATCACCTTACTAGCAGCTATTAAGGAGAGTGATGATATGACGCAAATTATTTTTCTTCTATTATTTTGAACCTCACTATAGAGATAAACCAAATCAGAACAAAATGAATGTTGCTAGTACAATAAATGTTTTAACAATGTTGAAGAAAAACAAAAAGAATGTAATCCAGGCCATTTACCCCACAAATATCTCAATGGTGGGTATGAAATGACCATATATATAAGAATTATGCCCCAGATTAATCTACATATACTATCAAAACCCTGACTCAACCATTTCAAACTTTTTCTTTCCTGAATATCTCTAAAAACATGGAGCCACATACAAAACAATTTCAGGTGTGACTATTATCCTTTCTCATCTTCCTTTACTATGCTTTGAAGCTGAGCTAAGACTATCAAGATTTTTCTAGATACAGCGAGCAGCGCTGTAAACCGATAAGTACGTAGTATATGCATGAATTTGCCGTCAAACCTGTCGAAGTATTCACATACATAAGTACGCTGAGAAAGCATAACTTCCTGTATGATGTACAAAAAAAAGGCATAGGAATTACATCATACCAATAGTCTTGGAATGTGTAGAAGAACCGCAGAAATGCAGTATATGCTCAGAGATAACATTACTCCCGCGATGAAATTTTGAAATAGTCGCTTGTTGTCCTTACTGGGTATGAAAGCTGTCTTTAGTGAATTTGTGAGCTCAAAAATCCTCAACGATATCTGCCACGAGAGCATTAACGTAAGAGAACATCCAAAACTGAGGTTTTCCATGGATTTGTGAAGAGCCAGGGAGGTCAACTTACAAAGACATATATCGTAGTTGTAAGCAGGAAATTGAGCAGTGGGTAATTTGGGATGAAACAAAGAAGCCACTTCGGCTGACCATTTGGCATGCCTGACCTGCAAAGTTTGCAAGAAAGAAAAAATATTATTTTGGTTGAATGAAGTTAAAGGTACTGGATGCGGTGATTTCGAGCAATATATTTTGCCAAGACAAATGAGCATCAGATTAAGCAGTAGTAGACTCTTTACAATACAAGCCTGCTAAACCTGTTGATAGATAATCGATTGAAATTATATTGAAAATGGATTTCAAAGTTTCAGTATGTCAATTTTTAGTTTGATACAATTGTATGGAGCTTTTTGAGTGAAAATAAAAAAGCAGCAGCTAAGGTAGCCATTGGAAACTACACAATAATAATGCCAAAAGATAAAAAGAAAAAAAAGGAAACTGCATCGAGTGTTGTCACTACCTTAACCAGATATGGATTTGAGATATATAAGTCTCCAATGTGATCTTGCCAAGCCACCTGGAAAAACAGTAGACCATCAGATACATCAGAATACAGATCAACTCAGCTTTACAATAGCTAACAGAGTGCAGATTACAGGAATATACTCAGAGAAGTAGGAAAAGAACTTACGCAAAAAGAGTTAGAGAGTAATTGCGCAACTGTTGCGTGAAATTCCGAAGACAAATATATACACTGAAATCCGTAGGAATTACAGGGACAGCATGAAAAGTTAATGAACAGTATTTATATAACATCTAACTGATGATAAAAGAAATTTCAAATCAATAAGAATTGAGATACACACGTAATGGGAATCCATGAAGTGTAAGGATGATATTTGTTGTAACTCAGCTTGTCCATCTTGTAAATGTATTCATACCACAGATAACCAACCTGTAAAGAAAAAGAAGTAATTACTAAAACACCACTGCTCAAAGATAGAGATGCTATGATGTAGCCAAGCACAGGATAATATAACTAACCGCTAAGGAAAGGGATACAATAATTGTCTTGATTGTGAGTCTCCGCTTGGGTTCTGATTCCTCTAATTTCTCCAACAATCTTTCAACCTGTAGTGAAGAAGAAATAATAATTGCTACTTAGAGAAAGTGAAACTCCAATCTGTGCTTAAACGGATTTGAATTTGTATGTTTTGCATCCTCATAGATGTCTATGTTCACTACGAAGATTCATAATAGATCAATATAAAGTAGGACAAGTCATGTTATCAAATTAAAAAAGAAAACAACAGCCAGACCCACCACTAAATTGAACTTGAAAACAATAAAATACTCAAAATATTGCGCCATGATCATGATACTTAAGCCTTTTGTCAGAAGACAGCAATGAAAAGAAAAATCAGTACTGTGTATATAATACATAACATGGAAGAGCCAGAGTCTGGGAAATTACATTTGGATGGTAGTACGCATATATCATCCCAATGATCCAGATATATCGATCAAGACCAGATCTAAAATGCCATTCATGTAAGAGAGGGAGATTTGTTTTCCTAGGATCAGGATCTTTGTACCCTGGAATGAACAAATGCAAGTTAAAATTTTCCATATGTGCCATAATTGAACTGCAAAAGAAACAGCAGAATACGGACAGAGAGGGTACTGAGTACTGACCGACAAGAGAAGTCAAGGGGCTCCATATAGTATCAAAAACTCCTGGTACTTCCCAAATCACAAACACCATCAAGAAGCAAAAGAGAATCTTGATGATCATCACTGATCTAATTTCATTATATTTATTAAAGATGCCGAGCGTTCCATATACCATAAGAGTGAATAGGGTATGCATGGGGCAGATATAGTAAAGCATGTAGTCATTGTTCAAAACGATGCAACAAAAAGCCACAAAGAAGTTGAGCCGCCACATCATCTGCAATTCATCAGACAATTTCACTAGAATATTCACATATACAAAAATAGTATCAAAGCCACAGCAGCTTTTGCAAAAAGAAGAATGGAACCTGGGCAAAGCGGGCAACACTAAAATCCTTGCGGATGTAATAATAAGAGAAGTTGCCAAATCCAGTCATCCAGACATAGGCAGCAATAAACACACGTATTGCGTTGTATATCTCTGCGGCAGCGAAGTAGTGGTACATTAGAAATAAGACCTGTAAGAGAAAAAAGGAAGCAAAAATGTTACAAGTTGCCCAAAAGAGACAGGACGCATTGTAACATTCAATAAGAAAAGTCAGCTATAGGAATCTGCACGAATCATAAACTCACAAAACAAATGAGCATCATTAATATGGCTCTCATATCTAATTTAATTATAACTATTGATCATAATCACAAATAGCATGATATGTGAACACCAGTAATGAAAAAAAATCTATAATAATGGAACATAAGAAGCAGAGACAGAAAAATTTACAAAGAATATTCAAATAATATATGGAACTTTGTTTATTTTTACTGTTTCATTAGTTTATTGTTTGACATAATATTTGAAGTTAGCACATCTAGCTAATTTGTCATGAAAAATGTTTGCATTTGTATTAATGTTTAATTAGATAAAAATATTAAGACGAGATGCATAAGACAGGTTGTCCACAAACGATAATGCTTGGTTACAGGCAATGACTTTAGATCACATTCTACTGTTTCTTTGGTTGAAACAGTTAGGACTAGTGAATCTAACATCTTTAGCTAATTAATCACATAAGGAGTCAATGAATCGAATACCACCATGTAAAAGCACTAGCTAAGAAAGTAGAAACCTATGGTGATATTACCCTTTACATGCTTTAATCTTCATAAAGATGGTACTAAATTAAATTACAAACTACTAACCTGCATCCACCCTTTCCACTCCTCGGTTTGATGACGATTCAGATAAAGCAAGGCTTTCCCAGAGAAAACAGACTTATCATGATGCTTCTTCAAAGAAGTCAAGGCTGAAGCTATGATAAGAAGGATGTAGAGAAATAGAAAGAGGTCCCGACTGTAATTCTGTCAAAGTTAAGTCGCGTATCAAGAAATCTTCTAAGAATTAAATATAGTACGTAAAAATGATTTGACAACAGATCTTAAAAGAAAATTTTCTAGAACATACAAGATCACAGTTGATAGAAGGATGCACACAAAACTGATACTTGCTGTGAAGGGCTTTAAGTGAAGCAAAATGTTAAAAATGTAGATGAAAAGCAACAAATTCCTATAGTAAATAGGTGACATCATATGATTACCAAATGCAGAATGTTTCAAACGATTGTAGATAGAGTTGGAGCATTTGTATAAAACTAGAAAACACTCTGTACGAGGATAAACTGAACAGCTTCTTTTGGTTGGTTTTATCAGATCAACTTGTGTGTTTTCTTTCTTGTCAACATGCAAGTACCTTACTATTTAAAAGAGATGTAAATAAGCAACGCTGCCTTTTAATTACGCACCCATTATAATATGCATACAGAGTGTTACTTTAGTGTGTTATCAAGCCTTTGTCAACACAGAGCATAAAGATATATCAATAGTACTATCAATAATAAGTTTTGCGGATATCATGAGTTTGCATTAAAGCTACGCACTTATCTACAGCAAACAATCAAATCAATCACTCTAATGAACTGTACTATAGAAAATAATTCAGAGAATAATCACCTTTTTAGATTCTGCAAAAAGATTTGTGCGATCACATAGATAGAAGTAAATGAGGATTGCCCCAAATTCCGACCTGGATGGCGTTTGAAATTTAGTGCAGTAAGACAAAAACTATATTGTTGAAAACTTCAGTTAGCATACAAATTGAAGAACCTTACATTGCTCTTAGTAATGCACGATTTTCAAGTAAAAATGCCTCGTCCCTTCTTAGGAACCTGCACCACACGCAAATGCCGAAGTAAATAACTATCGGGAACAAAGAGAAGTTGCTCTTCTTACTTGATGTCTCTCTCTCTTATTTGATATAACCTTACTAAATTTGATCGGACAGATCCGTTCTGAAACTTCACAGATGCTGGTTTTGCTAGCCCACCTTCAAGCAAAACAGCCCTCTCATCCTCCTTGGTGGCCTCTTTCCCTAGCTCCACCAGGTTTGAATCTGAACGACTGTACAAAAAGTCAAAGCTAATGAAGAGGTAGAGAAAACCATTTGCAAAAAATAGTCATTGTCCTACGGCGAGCGTCGGCATAGTAGTATTTCTATCGGAAAAGGAAAAATGAAGAGAGTGAATCACAACTCCATTGTCTCTCAGTTTCTGATCCTGTCCACAGCCAAAATAAACTTAAGCCTAAATTGTCAGTAACTCGATTAATCTCCAAGTAATATGATCAACTATATGATCTTAACCTCCTCCCACTAAGTGGATATAGTGAAGCTAAACATCTTTGTCCTCGGGAACTTCTAGCCAAGCAGTTACAGCATCGAAAACCATGTACTACAGCGAGAGACTATCGCATTTCATTGATGTAATGATTATGCAAAAAAAACACACCTCCTAAGACATTTGAATTTACAAAACAAGAAATCGTAGAAAACAAAAAATGTTTTCTTTCCACACACTTTAATTGCCCAAGAAATAGTAATTCAACAACCAAAGAGTGCAAAAGAAATGATGAAAATTCATCACATCAATTTAGTACTAAGGATCTTACACTTTCGAAGGAGAGGAGGATTTCTTGTACTCCAGTATCTCTGAATATACCCATGCTATAAATATGGGAGCGAAACCAAGCAAGAAAGAAACCTGCAGTCATAGCAAAGAAAATTCGTGAGAGACAACGAACTGTACATACATACATACACCCACCCAATATTAAATAATACCGTATCAAATATAGATCTTATTGTGGAGTAAAGTTAAAAATCTACGGGAGAAACGCAGCATTTATAACCATTCAAAATGATCTTTTCAGATTCATCACACAACACAACTCATAAGATTTCTGTATGAAAACATAAATAGATTGATAGCGCACCTGCCCAGGAGTCCAAGGGCCAGATTCTACCATCTTCGCGGCCAATTTTTTTCTTTTTCTTTGTTTCCCGATCAGAGTATTGGTTGGATCATAAAAGCCACAAAATTAATCTGATGAGATCTGACCGGATCCGACCGGATCAGATCTCGTCCTGCTGTACGTCTTCTCCTCTCGTGAAAACCAAGAAGACGAATTAGATAATCTTCGGGGCTGGTGAATAATGTAGGAGGATTGGAATGTTTTGTGCTCCGCCTTAAAATGCGAATCGAGGTGTTGGTGGTGACGATGGTGGGATTTGGAGCAGATCTGAAGCAAGCGGGGAGGGGGTGGGAGAGATGTCGGAGGCTGAGTTGTTGTTTAGAGAGAAAGAGAGAGACAGAGAAGGGGGGAGGTTGGGTATTGATGGTGTTTTGCTCGGGTCCACACTCCACGAGGCGTGAGATTGAAAAATAAAAAAAAAAAAAAAAAAAAAAAAAAAAAATTTTTTTTTTTTTTTTTTTTCAGAGGGTAGTCTCATTATAGTTGGAAATGATTGTGCAATTATTATTATTGTTATTATTAAGTTGCTAGAATTGATCAAACATGGCGGGTAGGAAGTCCATCCCTGCAGATGTATGTACGGTCTACGCTACGGCTCAATTAATGACTAATAGCAAATAGAGCACTTAACTTAATCTGCGTCCTGAGATCTGTTTAAAAAAGTTTTTTATAAAAAAATATTATTTTAAGAATTAGAGTTGCAGAGATAAAATGAAATTTTACGACATCGATACTGTTCAGGTTTAGATTTTCGCATTTTAGCAATATGGACATTCAAAAAACTTTGCTACAAACATCTTATTGATTGGTTGCTGTAAGTTTTTAATATACAAATTTAATTAAAAATAATTAGAAGTTGAAGAGGTCATAGTGGAAACAAAATAAAAGTATCTAGGAGGTTAATTTTGAGGAGTTCGTAATCAAGATAAAATTAGTTAGGAGATTTATTTCCAAATACTCTATAGTTGACAGGCTTTTAATACATTCTTACCTGAATTTCAATATTTTCTACAATTAATATTTTAAGCGGAGGAACTTTATTATTATACTAACTGGTTAAAGTTTACTAGATAGTGCTGTTGTATTCTGACTAGAGTATGAGATTCAGTAGATCCTTGAGGACTAGAACATTCTATAAAGAGTGTTTTTTCTTGTAATGACATTTCCTGCAAATATTACTGCACTCTTGCAAAATAATTTCTCAAAATAGTTATTTTAATTTTCATAAAATTAAAGAAGACAGTTTGAGAATGTAAATAGTTGTACACATAATATTGATTTAGAAAGATCTATGTGAGATATGATTCAGATGAAGATACCACAAGGATTGATCGAAATCAGAGCAAACAAATTCGTTTATTTCATTTACAAATAAATTTGGCTGGAAATGCAAATCAACTAAGATTCGAATTCGAAACATCAGGTATCAACCATTAAGCTCTTTGCCATGCCACTTGCGCTAGGGACTAGTTAAACAAATTATTATGACTTTACGGAGGTCATATCGGTCTTACCCGAACTCCAATTGAGGCGATTTATTTTCTCAAGCAGCATATTAATACACTACTGATGCTCACTAGAAGGTTACACTCCACTTGAATGCTGTTTAGATCTTCAAATTCGACAATCAAAGTAGAACTTTCTATTATAAAATCTTTGATTACGGATATCTTGTTATCTCTTATAAATTTGATTTTGAATCTACTGTTGAATTTTATGTACTTGTAAAGTTTATGTACCAAAAGAAAGAATTTATAAGCATACAACATATCCAAGTTAGATTAAGCGTGACGCCCCAAACTTCTAAGGGGCCATCCATTCTAGGACTCTCTAGTTCTAGTATATTTAACTCTTATAACAATTTTTAGCTAATTACCGTCCAAAATATTATAGCCGTATCAAGAGTTTTAGTCTTATATATCTTATATATAAGATTATCTTGGTTCTCACATGCTCCCTACTTTAAATCCTAACGAGTATATATATATATATATATAAAATATATAATAAGGCTAAAACTCTTAATCGACTATAATATTTTGGACGATAGTTAGATCCAAAAGGTTAAGAGAGCTAAGCGTGCTAAGATTAGAGTAGTCCTAAGATAGATGACTTCTGAGAAGTTGAACGTCACAGTTGGTATCAGAGCAAATTACCAGCCGAAAGTGTGAGATAACTTTCGCCTGAGCCAAATTATATAATAGGGGAGGTGAGATTCTTATACCAATAATTGTTGTGGGTAGAACTCGATTTTCCTACAAAGTCAGTTAACACTATATTATGGGTTTTCGATTCTTGTTTCTATCTAACAAAAGTCGACTCCCAGTGACGGGACGTCTCCTCTTACTTTTCTTTCTAGTTTAGAATTAATAAAGTTCCATTAGTTAGGTTTTCTAGCAACTACGACTTTCTTGAAGATGTGGCTTCGCTTTCTTGTCCTTCCTACAAAAATGTTCGATTACTGTCTTTGTCAAAATTACCAACTATAGTGACTTTTGTGCTTTGTTTATATGCTAAATTGTGTCTTTATTCAAAATATTGCTAACTAAAGGAAAAAAAAAAGGCTTTTTTGTTGGGCATTTAAGCTCGAAATCTCTTGATATTGAACACCGTCAAAATAGGTAAAACATCTATTGATGTACATTAATGTCACATGTTACAGGTATGCAACACTGTCGCGCGCACACACACACTACCATATTGGTAAACATAGTTTCAATTCAAATGAAATAAGAGTGAATTAGGAGAATAGCTATTTAAGGGTAAATTCCATATATGCCTCCACAAAGCAATAAAATTTCACATTTATGCCTAACAAAGTTTTAGTTATGAAATATATATACCCCTCCAAAGTAGCATAGTTTGCAAATAGATTCTTTTTTGTTAATTGGCCGGTTAAAGTTGACATTTGGTTAACAATATAACTATTTTATCCTTAAATAAATATATTTTTTTGTTATATTTAATAATATTTATTATTTTAAATATTTGTATTCTAACTTTCGTGTCATTCTCCGAGAACTTTAAGCTATAAATTCTAAAAAAAAAATAAAAAACTTATTTTTATAAAGGCATACTAATTTAAACGGTAAAAATTTAATGGTCAACTAATCATTCTCTAGGGATGAATTTGCATTGTGAAGGTTAAAAGGATGTATTTGATAATTAAAACCTTATAGAAATGCAGTAAAATTTTATTATAATAAATAAACAATTTTATCATTTTGTAAGGGCACATATGTAATTATCCAAATATGAGGAAATTATTTGCTATATTCATTTTTTAGAAATGAACTTACCTATAAATATAAAGCAATTAAGATTTCAAATTAGATACCTATTGTTCTTAGAGCAAGTGGCAAAAGGCTTGATGGTTGGTACCCAAGACCCAAGTTCGAATCCAAGTTGATTCATATTTTCAGCTAAGTTTATTTTTAAATTAAATAAATGAAGCAAATTTATTTTTAAATGAAATAAATGAAGCAGGTAGCGTGCTACTTATCTCTAAAAAAAAAAAAAGAAAAAGAAAAAGATTTCAAACTAGTTGTGGATTGTAATTATTTGAATGGCTAAAGATATGTGTACTGAATTCAAAATAATATATTGTAGCTTAGTTAATTTTTTACAAAAACCCATTTGAAGTTCATAGAGTCCTACCAAATGCTACCCTTTCTTTGCGCCACTAATTATGCCCACATTATTGACAACAAAATGTTGTCGCCATCCCACGATCCACTTCAGTGGAAAACTCTCCAACGCCATCTTATTGGAAAGCTCATGATTCAATATCATGTATTAATTTTACTTCCGTCCAATAATTTATTAGATATATTCTAATATTAAATAAAATAATTTTGAATTTTTTTAAAAAAATTATAATTTTTGAATCAAAATAAAAATAATAGATGATGATAAATTACGACTTCTTGAGAATCGTTGAAAAGCACCTCACTCGTGATGGACCACTTGGCCTCAAGTGAGGGCCGTCTCATAGATCCAAAATTAATGGAATTTTCACTGCATAAATTTTGTCCCTTCACTTGGTTTAGAGAAATTAATATTTTCTTGTTTGAATTAAAAAACTAAAGGAGCAAAGAAAATAAAATAAAATTTTGAAAAAAAATGATATTCCTTAATACTCAATTTTCGTCTCTTTGAAAAGAATTATTTTCTATTTTTAACAAAACTTTATTAATTTTTTGTATCTTTACTTTTCTCTATTTTGAGACAAATCAAGTGTTAAAATGCCTTAATTTTTTTTTTTATTTTTCCACAATTATTGAGAGAGTTTTACGTACATAAAGAAGTTCAATAAAGGATTAATGCTAAAGTACACCTATCCTATAGTTGCAGGTCGTTTGGTTTGTTAAGAACTAATATATTTTTATTAATAAACTACTGTTGATTTCCATCAAGTATATAAATAAGAAGCCGTTTCTTTAGGTACCGTTTGGTTCGGGTATAAACAAGAACTAGCTATTACAGGGATAGGTATATGTATGGGGATAAAAAAAATAGCGTTTGGATGAAAATTGGGTTGTTCCCGAGGATAAGAAAAATATTAGGAAATTTTATATAGAAAATGGAGGTGTTGGTGGGGATAACCGAGAACTACTATTCTCGGATAAAAAATTAGCGTTTGGGTATAAAGAGGGGGATAAGGACCTATCCCTATCCCTATTCCCAAACCAAACAGTGCCTTAAGGTTTACTAGATTTCAATAGTTCTTCATATTTGCTATTGAAAAGATTCAAATTGTTATCATTCAACTCAAGTTGGATAATAGTAAAAAATATTAGTAAGATAGTGAAATTATTGTAAATTGTTAAGCGGCAGAAATGCTAGATTATTATTGAGTCGGAGATATTCTCATTATGATAGAAATTACTAGTAGTCTATTGATAAGAATATCTATTTCTTAGCAACCTCCTAATTTAAGTGGCTTCATAAATTAGTCACAAAATTATCATGTGATGCAATAATTTTGAAATATTACAAATCTTGAATCAAACGTCCCCCTAAGAATACCTTTTGAGCTATGAAAATTTAGTATTTTCTATAATGTAAGAATCTACGATGATTTTATTATTTTACTAATACTTTTTATAATTACTTAACTTGAGTTGGATGATAATAATTTGAATATTTTCAATAGAAAATATAAAGAATTACTGAAATGTTACAAATTATGAATCAAACGGGCTCTTAAGTTACATTTTAGTCAAAGGTTGTAATCTACTCACTTATCATATCAATAATATTTTCTAACATTAAAAATCTAAAATAGTTATATAAATTATAAATTTTTGGATGCAAGAGACATATACACGGCCACACAGGTAGCATTTTCATGAAATAAACAAAGAATTAAAAACATACATAATTTATATCAACAATAGATCATTTTGAATGGTGTACCAAGTTTTAAAAATTTTAATTTACTATCCAATCTTTTAATTTTTTTTATTGAAGTAGGACAAAGATATTTTAACTTAAAAATTTAAACTATTTATTTATTTTAATGAATTTATAGTTACGAGAATTGTATGAATTAAGTATACTAATTAAATCTGTAAAAATAAAAGACGCATTCTAATTTTAAAATCAAAATACTATTAATTAATTTACATCAAATAAATTTTTAAAAATTAAATAATAAAATTAAAATTTTGAAAATTTAGGGATACAATTCAAAAAATGGTGAATAATCCATATATATTTGCACGTTTTATTATTATTATCATTATTATTATTATATATAATAACATAAAAAAGGACAAATTTCAAATAACATCTATGTTGTTTCGTACCTTTTCACTTTAGTATCATATAGTTTAAAGTGTATTAATTTAGTATTCTGTGGTTTTTTTTTTCTTTTCGTCAAATCAATGACAAAATTAAAAATAAAAGATATTAAAGTGAATATTCGATAAACCTAGGTAGAGGTATCTGAAGTCTTTCTGTATATAATTTAACAAAATATTAATAAAGAAACTAACAAAAAGAGAAAAATAAAATTACATAGTATTAAATAAATATATTTTAAAATATAAAATACTAAAGTGAGAAAATGATATTTGAAGTTTATAAAAAAAAAAAAAAGAAAAAAAGAAAAAAAGAAAAGTGCTTGAAGTTCACTCAATCTTCTTTTCCGCGTCCCTCGGTTCGTCCCTTCCGTCCACGCCTGCAGAACATTAAAATAAATAAATAAATAAATAAAAATAAGGAGGAGGAGTTCGGATTTCTGCCCTTGAACTTTTCAGTTCTCACCTTGTTTTCTCAAAAAGGTAGATCTATCTCCTACTCTTTCAGTTTGGGCATGTAGTGGTAAGAAGTTTGATTACTATGTTGGTTCCTATGTGATCTTAGATCTACTTGTTAAATTTTTGCTTTTCAAATCATTAATATGTTTTCCTCCTTTTTCCAAGCTTAGCATAGATCTGTGATCTAGTTGTTCTGATCAGTGAATGTTTTGTTTCTGCAATTTTACATGTTCTCATACTTTTAACACCACGGAGGTTAAGATGGTTTAAAGTATTACATAACTGAAGATTCACAACCTAATTTCTCTTGGAATAGAACATGTTGGACCTGGAACTATAGCAGTTTACTTGAATTTTTGCCTTGTTAAAGGCACAAACGCAACTCGAAGGGTAGGGAAGATCCTGTTTCCTTTGTGCATGTCTTTTTTGCATCTCAATTTTTTTTTTTTTTATTGGCCATTTAAGCCACAAAATTTCTGGCCAATGGAGATGTGGTTAATGAAGGATTTATCTCTAAGAACTCTCGGTGTTACCGCTGTTGAAAATTCATTGCGAGTTTCCCGCCGGGATTTTCTGTGATCTGCTTGATTAGGAAACTTTTCAGTTCTCACCTTTGCACTTTGGAACATTTCGAAACTGACTCAATACCTATGCTTCGTCTGTAACATTGTAGAGTTACAGTTTAAGGGTTCCTTACCTTTGGCAGTTGTAGAGGTTACTCATATCCTTTGTTTATTCTTCGGTGGTAAAGCGTGAAGAGTTTAGGAGTATTGTTACATATTGATTCCTGTAGAATAATTTATACCATGCAAGATCATGCATGTCTTAATTTGTTTATTTCGATAATCATTGCTAACCAAGGCAAGGAACTAGTGGATCTCCTGTAGCTGTAACGAAATGTGAATATGAAAGATAAGTATGTTGATGTTGAACTTCTGGTGCACTTGCCCTATACAAATATTTGTAACTAGCAATAATTTTGATCTTTTGACTCTTTTTTTTTCCCCCTTACTAGAATCACAATTTGTGAATAATGCGTGCTTATAAATAGTGTGACGCCCCAACTTCCCAAGGGGATACCCATCTTAGGACTGCTCCCATCTTAGCACGCTTAACTCTCTTAACCTTTTGGGCCTAACCACCACCCAAAATTTTTAACCCGCGTTAAGAGTATTAGCCCTATTATATCATATATATAGAATTGCCTGGGATCTCACAAATAGATTAATAATTGCAAAATTCTTGTACATCTTATCTATGTAGTGAATCTAATGATTTAGCTTTCTAAAGGTAGTGATGAACATGACCCTATATTGAGTTCTTCATTGCCTGCAAAGTACTTGTAGCTTTTGTGTAGTTTTCTCAAAAGATACTCATGAACACTAACCTATATTGAGCTATTTATTGGCTGCAAATTTGTTGTATCTAAACTATGTGCATATAAAGAGGTTATTCCTGAAACCTAACCTGTTAAGAATGTTATTGTCCTTTTATATTCAGTCATTAAAAATAGGGTTAATTACACATTTACCTCCGCTGAAACTATGGTGAAGTTTCATTTTGGCCGCCAAACTTCAGTTGTTGTTTCAGTTTAGAATTGAACTTTAATTTCTGCTTCAATTAGGTCTCTCCGTCAAACTTAAATTTCATTGTCCTAGTGAAGGGCAGATGTGGTTGTCAGCTGATTTGGCTGCTATTTCATCTCAAGAGTTATTATTCAATAACCACATCATCTCTAAGAAGTGGTATGTTAGCTAAATCAGCATCCGCATCACCTCCAAGAGATGAATTAGCAGCCATGTCATATCCATGAGATGACGTTGTAAATGATTCAGCTACCATTCTGTCATCTTGTTAGGAAAACAATATGGCGTTTAATGAAGCGACCTGATTGACATAGAAATGGAAGCTTAGTGCACAGATGGAACGAAATTAATTCGGTCACCTGAATGAAAATTCATCATGAGTTTACTGATTGATGTTTTAATTTATTGAACAGCTTATATTGGGAGTTGCTTCGTGAAGTTTTAAAATTTCTACTAACCTTATCCTTTTCACTCAAAACACAAAATAATTTGTTTATAATTTCTGTCCTACTCCTAAATGATCCTATTTGACTCCTGGATTCTGCAAATTGGGTGACTATGGTGTATTTGTTAGGATTCATCGAAATGAACAAACTAAATAACTGTTGTAGTTCATAATCATCATGTTGGACATAAAGAGCACTGACACCAATGACCACATTTCTCAGGAAGGTACTGAAACTATGGATCAAAGCGGAGAGAATTCCATGCCTTCATCTCAAGCCGAGGTTATACTTTTCTCTTTTTTCCATAATATTGCTTTTTATCTTACATCAAATAAAGTTGCCTATTTTTCCATTGAATGGTTAGTCCGAGCCCTCTTTTGTTGGTCAAACATATGGTAAACTTGTATACAATGCTATAGAATGTTTAAAGGTGGAGCAAAAATTGTCTGTGGGAAAACCAGACTTATCATATTCCTTTCACAGGAAGCAGTAATCAAGAAAAAGTATGGAGGAATTTTACCAAAGAAACCACCACTTTTATCCAAGGTAAATGATCTTCAACATACTTCGCTCTCCAACCATCAATAATGTAGTTTCTTCTCCTCTTTTTGCCCATAATGATTTAATTTGCTTCCAGGATCATGAACGTGCTTACTTTGATTCTGCTGATTGGGCTCTTGGGAAGGTAATTACCTTAATAATTTTACTTTCTTTTATCAGTTGTTATCTTGCGGGCTGTGAAATTTGAGCTAGTACGCAAGATATAAAATCTCATTGTTGTTGTTGTCGTTGTTGTTGCGTGACAGCAAGGTGCACCTGCTGAGAAGCCCAAGGGACCGCTAGAAGCACTGAGGCCAAAACTGCAGGTATCACATTTTGTTTAATCTGCAATAATTTTTTTAAGGATCGGAATCTACATGTGTCTACGTGTGTCTACGAGTGCGTGTGTGCTTCCTCAGGTTTACTCATGGTGCCTTTTAGAAGCATATGTTCATCAGCTTGATGTTCTTCACTTAAACCTAAGAAACATATTTTCGTGATTTTGTTATTGTTTTTTTCAGCCCACGCCGCACCAGCAAGTTCGATCAAGACGGTCAATTTACACATCTTCCGATACTGATGGTACAATAGCTAATAGAATCCCTCATTTTTTCCTGTGCCTTATCTTATTTCTGTCTTCCTTTTGTCTTCAAGTAATCAATCTTGCTTAATGTCATCGTGTATCTACAGATGGAAGCAATGCTGCTGCAGACGAGATGAACACGAGTTGAGCAAGATTGTCGAATGTCTCTCCCATGGAAACCCTTTTCACCCTGCAAACTTTAGCTTGTTGTTGCAATTAATGAGTCCGTATTTCTATGCTCACATGAATAAGCAAAAGAGATGTTTGTTCGGATTGCTTACTAGTCGCTGCAATTTAGCTGCTGTTTAGATTTTCATCACTAGAACTCCAGGTGGCAATTTTTTATGATTTAAAACGATTATCTGACATATAATGTGTGTTAAACTTGTTGGCTCAGATTCCTACTTTTTTCTCAAATTGGTATTGATTACATGTTGCTGGTAAATCCTTTTATAGCAGAAATAGTTTGTAGCAATGTTTTGATGTATTAATTGAAATCACTGTCACGTATCTTCTTTTGCCAAAAAAAATCAATTCGGGACAAGATAACTGGTGTCATATGTTGACAGTGGATGATGCAGGGGAGGGATTGCAATACTGAGAATCATATTTTTTGGCTCCAAGAAGCTTAATAAAGCCTATATTAATATCTATTGATGTGGATCGCTAATTCACAGGCTCTTTAATCAATTTTGAGTAGTTCGAAGACCTAATTACTCTATCTTTTATCTTTTCCATATGGGATGCTCTTGGTGTGTTTGCTTGTTAGTATTCTGAATTATTTTAAGCGCATCTCGAACGTGGCGATAATTGAGTTCTTTTGCTAATTATTTTTCATAAGAGACATCACTAATTTTATTTTATCTTTCTTCAAGGCGCTGTAAATTTAAGAAAACCAAAATTCCTTTCACATATTCTTTCTCCGTCCCTTATCATCCTCTTCACTTTGGTGAATATTAGTATTTATTAGATGCATGAACTTGGGCCATCTTAAGCGCCTAAATAATCACCATTACAATAAGAATCCAACATTAATTAATAGTTACGCCTTTATCTTTTCTATGTTCTAGCTGCAAGATTCTTATTCGTCATACAATACCCTTTTTTTTTTACTTAATTGATTTATTTTTATTTCTTTTGGAGGACCAGCTATGCAATTATGCACTCTTTCGACCTAATCAAGCTTAAGATTTGAATAGTGTTTTAAGATCACCAACCATAATGTGGACACTTGATTTGAAAGATTAGTTGGCACGTTGATCAGGTTGATTCTCATGTAATTGGAAGGTGCGGTATCTTATTGCGGTAGATGAAACAAACTTATCAGTTGGCGTAAGAGGCAATACAATTAATTAACTTCATTAAGCACACTTATATACAGTATTACTTACTAGGGGAATTATCAATAATGAGAGAGCGAGAGAGAGATGTAATATCGACAGAGCCACTTTAACGGTAATAAAATAAAATAAAATAAAATTTAGGGTAAGCTTCAATTCGCATTTTATGTGATTTAGCTCATTTTTATTATCTTGTAATTCAAAAAGTTGTACTTAACTATTCTATTATTTAGCTTATTTTTACTCAGTCACCCAGTGATTCAAAAACTTACACTTAATTATTCTGTAGTTATTAAAAAATTTATTTTACTATTCTATTTAATAATAGTTTTCTTTAGTAATAATAAAGATAAAATTACATGATACTTAAATAACTTTTTGAACCACAAAATGATAAAGTGAAAATAAGTTAAATTGTAGAGCAACAAATTCAAGTTTATTGTAAAATTTATTGAAATTGGGCAGCATAAAACGACCAGATTCCACCGACCTATCAATTAATATTAAAATCGATCTTGTTAATAATAAAGCAATAATAGAAAGATTAACCTCCCAATTAGTGCTTTAATTCCAAAGGAATTTATGAGAAAATTTATGACGATATCCTTTCATCATTCTAACATAAGATAGATTAAATTGGGCAAAAATTTTATGGGCGTAGTACCCAAACTAATTAGTTTGGGGACTATGCAGATTAGCGCCACGTGACCTATCCAACAGCCAGAAATGGAAAGAAAAAATAAAAACTCCTATGTTTTTAGAGAGAGAGAGAAAAGACCACTGAAAAAGGCACCCGTCGGATTGACCACGTGGCGTCAATTCGCATAATTTCTAAACTAATTAATTCGCCCATAAAATTTTTGTCCAATTAAAACACTACAAAAAAAGTGATTATTAAATCCCAACAACAAATGAACACGATTGATGTGATGCATGTTTACTAACTAAAAAAAGAACTTGTTGCATATAATCCTTCACTTCATTCTATTATACATCAAATATATGTATATATGTAGATTATTATTATTGTATATTTATTTATTTTTTATTTTATACACTAAAGTCCGTGGAAAAGGCAGCCGAGGACACCTGTTCCATCAAAAACTTTTAACGTGCCGGATACACCGTAAATCAACTTTAAATATATTATTAAAAATAATTATTATCCGATAAATTATTTAAATATTTTATATTACACATATCATATTATATTTTATTTTAAGCATTAATCATCAAATATTCTGTACAATTTTTATGATACATTCATACATTAGGTTCTATTAGTTTTATTTCTTTTTCAATGGTGAGATAGATTCTCCTCGTAAAATTGTTGGTGCACCTGATGCACCATAGACCAACTATAAAATTAGATTTTTAAAATTACCTATGCTTAATAATTAGGGAAAACTTCAAAAAAAACCCATGTGGTTTCAATTTTTTTTCACTTTAGTACCATGTGGTATAAAATGTATCAAGTTAGTACCCTGTGATTTTTCACTTTATCACTTTAGTATCCTGTGGTTTAAAGTGTATCAAGTTAGTATCCTGTGGTTTTGCACTTTATCACTTTAGTACCATGTGGTTTTAATTTTGTATCAAGTTAGTACCCTATGATTTTTTAAACTATAGGGTGCGTTTGGTTCGCGCTATTTTTTTAAGATTCCTAGTAATTCAATAGGAATAAAAAAATATGACGTTGTTTGGCTAAACGCATTAAATAATCTAGTTGGTAATATTGGATTTACTTAGGAATGAAATGCATTCCAAAATACTAATCTCAATCTTTTGAGAGAGGGTGGGTATCCTTATATTAATGGATTGGAGTAATTATAATATATCTAATCTCTTTCTTTCTTCTCACCCGCCGGCTAGTTGGTATTATTTTTCTTTACACTCTAACCTTATATCTCTCTCTAAACTTATCTTTTTCTCTCTAAACTTCAACTCTTTTTCTCTCTCTAAACTATGCTATTTCTCCTCCTCTTTTTCTAAAATCTCAACCTTCTCGTTCTCTCTAACCTCGACTCTATTTCTCTTCCTATTTCTTTAATTATAATATCTCTTTTTAACATATATTCTCTCTCTTTTTTCTAAAAGGATGTTGAAATTTTTTATAGTATTATTTAAAATTAATTTTAAAAATAAATTAACTAATTGTATTTTTTTCATAATCTTAAATAACATGACTAAATAATATGACCATACGAACCAAACACTAAAATATTACATTCTTAGTAATAGGATTAATAGGAATAAGATTCTCGGATATCTTTTTACTCCTAGTAATCTTTCATAGTGCGAATCAAACGCGCCCATAGGGTACTAAAGTGATAAAGTGTGAAACCACATGGTACTAAAATGATAAAGTGCAAAATCACAGGATACTAACTTGATACACTTTAAACCACAGGGTACTAAAGTGATAAAGTGAGAAACCACAGAATACTAACTTTATACACTTTAAACACAGGGTACTAAAATTAAAAAGTGTGAAACCACAGGGGTTTTTTTGAAGTTCTTCCAAATAATTATGCATAAGTTAGTTAAATATTGTAAATCACACCTGTCATAGTATATTTTATTTTTATTAAACCATAGTTATTTCAAGAATTTTTCTTGACGAAAAGTAAATCACTTGGGCGGTCCATGAATGACATGGTGAACAAGGTTCAGGCAATAAATAATCTTATCCGGGCAGACGATACGAGGGAGAGAGAAAATGTTTGTTGCGTGTATGCACCACTCTATCTTAGACCAATTTAACCTGTTTTCTTTTGTTAATTTTGATTTTCAATTTTAACCATCCAGTTATCTAAAGTATTTATATAAAAATTTTTAAGATTAAATATTTAAAATAAAAATGTAATAACCAGTGATAAAATTTATAATTTACGGATGATTATATGCATATTCGCAAATTATAAAGAGCAATGTTATATAGCTATCGCTACAACCATCAGGAACTCTCCCTCAACTATTTCCTAATTACCGACTGTTTCTAGAGCAAGTGGCAAAGGACTTGGTGGTTGGTATCCGAGACCCAAGTTCGAATCCTAGTTGATTCACATTTCCAGCTAAATTTATTTCTTAATAAAATAAACGAAGAAAAAAAAAAACTATTTCCCAATTTGAAATGGATCCGTCAACTTTTACTTATTTTAATTATTTTTTAAATTTATTTCTAACTAATAAAATTAGAAAAAAAAAAATAGTAGAGCTAAATAAATGTAATAAATTTTTAACTAAAATAGCTAAAAGAATTTAGTTCTAAAAATTAAGAAGGTGCTAATCCAAAAAGTGCAAGTTGAGCGGTTTTATCAAAAGTACCAGCTGTAGTTCAAGAGGTTTCAATATATATTTATTTCTAAAAAATTAAGCACAATACCTTATTTATAGAAAATAAAAAGTTGGAAACTTCTGCACCATTAATTTTTTAGACAACTTCATACTTAAATAATATATTTTTACCAATCATATATATATAGTTGAGCTAGAATACTCTCGATAGTAAACGGGGCGTTTTACTATCGAGTTGTTTTCGATGATAGAGCTTCCAAATTGACGATCGGCTCCGTTGAACATGATCTATACCGCTTGAAGTGTTTAGAAATCAAATTTCAAATCTTTTCGACATCATTTGCCTAATGATCAACGGGTTTCAAAATTTATAATTTTAATGGTGGATAAAAGACGTTTTCTCGTTTAACGGTGTAAAGATATCCAAATCAATTGAATTTTTGATAGAAAATTCTTTAAACTATTTAAAACAAGATCTATACTCTTGATCTTGATTACAAGACTCCTATCATCATTTTTTAAAGAATATTCATTTTCAGCCATTCATTTTTTGTTCACTAGATAGATAAAAGAATAATATCGAAAGTGCGTGAAATTTGATTTCTAGGTAGTTTAAATGGTTTAGATCATATTTAACGGAGCCGATCGTCAATTTGGAAGCTCTATCATCGAAAACAACTCGATAGTAAAACGCCCCGTTTACTATTGAGAGTATTCTAACTCAACTCTATATATATATATATATATATTTAATAACTACTTAATTTTAATCCATTAAAGTTTTAAAAAATATTTAGTTGAATAAAAAAATAATCATCATTTTATTATATTTAAAGTACCTGCTGCGAAGAGAAGGTATTTAATTAATTGGGCTACTATTTTAAGAAACTCAAGCAACATCAAATAACATAACATCTAAACCCAAAATTATATATATATATATAAATCCAATCCCTAATGGACAAATGCTCTCCCACCTAATTAAGCCCCACTTCTTTTTCCCCTTATAATTCATTCCCTTTTCATAATTTCTACTACATACAAAGTATAAAACCACTAGCTCGCTAACACATCCACCTCCACCACTACCCAACAGCAACAAGGAACATCATTAATTAATTAATTAATACTTGTCAATTAATTATTTAATTAATTAATTGATTATTCTAATATAGTTATACATAACTAGCTGTTATTATTTATTCTAAAATAATAATTTTTTTTTATATATAAAAAAAAAAAGAAGCTGCGTAAAGCGACGTCCACGGATAAAGCAAAAAATGGTGGAGCCTGTTCCGCACTTGCGTAGTGGGAAAGCCAAAGGCGAAGCGAGTAACGCTTTTTTTCTCGGGCTCTCCCCTCCATTATTTTCACGACAAATCATTTACGAACACAAATTAATTTTACATTTTCTAACGTTACACTAGATCATTTATACATTTTACTTTAGCATGCAATTGTATTAAGTCCCTACAATTGTTGTATTAATTAAGTAGAAAATAGGACGTCCAAAAGCAATTACTAATTAACTACTACTGGGATGCATGCATGTGTTTTTTGAGTGTTGATAATATTGTAATTAGAAGATGCGGATCGAGGTGCAGTGTAGTACGTACGTAGAGGAATATATGGGAAGAGTTTTTTAATTTGTTGTTTTTATTAGGCGAGTATCAATCAAATCCCCACCAATATACGTAATGAAATTGTCTACTGATTGTTGCTCGGCTCGTACGGGGTAGCCACATTATTGTGCTGTTGTTGTTATGTGAACTTTTTTTTTTTAAAAAAAAAATCCCAAAAGATTGTAATAAGTGAACTATGGTGGATATATAGCAAATCATGGAAAACTCATTATCTACTTACAAAGTTTCTACAGTGAACTCATTTCCTCCATTATATATTATATTTATTTTCACATACAGTAATAGCTTGTAACCTTTTAGTTATATCTATTAGGGAAGCTTTTTTAGAGTAAGAACATGCTTGTATAAATTATTTATTAGTGTAATAAATAATTTATAGGATAATCGGGTACTCGAGGAGCATTCATTTTCTAGGATAATCGATCCTAACTCTCTCACTCTCTCAGTCTCTCGTAGTTGTTGATCATTCTTTGTATGTTTTTTATTAGACCATTTAGTAAGTAAAATAATATCATAGCTAGCCTCGGCAGTTAAATAATAAAGGTTAATGTGCTCCAATGATTGAACTTAGCTATATAACAAGCTTTTATATTTCAGCTTTATCCTCAGTAATTTTTTTTTTTTTTTGAGAAATAGATAGCACGCTACCCGGTTTATTTATTTCATTTAGAAATAAACTTAGCTAGAAATGTGAATCAATTTGAGGCAAAATCATTTCTCAATTTAATTAACAGTCATCGAGTGTGTCACAAGAATAGTCGATAAATAGACCATGCAAAAGCTACCAACCAAAAAATAAATAAATAAATAAATAAATAAATAAATTCCCCCTTTAGTGATGGAATCATGTAACCTAAAATGAAATAGGCCCCTAATGCCCTATTGGCCTTTCACTCCATTCACATGCCGTGCCACAAACATATTCCCCCCCTTTCCCTTAATAAAACCATTAACACAACATGCTTTGCAAGACCACACACCAAACCCCACTATTACATAAATATAAATATATACTAAAAAGGAAAAAGAAAAAGAGTAAAAAATGTATGAAGACCCCCTCAAACTATATAGGTCATCTAAAATGAGCCTCTCAACTTTACTTTTTTATTTTAGTTTTTATTTGTCTTTTTTGTTTTGGTTGCCCTCAATGTTTTTCGAGACCGCGTTGTCTCAATCTCTACAGCTAAATTCATCTGCTAAATGAATGAAGCGGGTAGCGTACTAGCTTTTTCTAAAAAAAAAACATTATTTTTTTATCAATATTTTCTCTTGAGTTTATTTCATTAAATAGTTATAATTTTATCAAATTAAAAATTTTAATTATTTATAAAATAAAATTAAATCAATAAACAAATAATAGCTAGTTGGGTCACTAAGCTTATCAAACTTTTAAACTTAACTACGTAAAATAATAATTCAAATAAAAATGAAGGTTAAGAGAGTGTATAGGGACCAATCTCAAAATGGCCTTATTACAATATCTTTTGTTAAATGTTAATTGTACAACTCAAATGGAATTGTAATTCTAAGATCCGCTGTCTTGAAATTGAGCCAAGGCCATCCAAATTTTAATATTGAAAACATATGTATATTTAAAAAAATAATAAGATAATGTTTAAAGTCTAACCTTTAGATTGCCATATTATAATATTGCAATTCATTTTTCATTGTAGTGTTAGTAAAAATATTAATTTTTTTAAGTAATACTGTTGGTACATTTATAATATAGATGTAAAATTTACGTTTTAAACTTTTTAAAATTAAAATTTATTTACTAATCATATTAATTTTATTGTATACCAAAAATTATTGAAAAAAAAAACAAAAAAAGAGTGCAAGATGTATATATCTTATTGAATGAGAGTAACAGTTTGTTTTCTATATTCTTTTACCTAATAAAAAATATCGCTAATCTCACCACTAACTCCCCTCTTTCGATAAATCCGCCACATTTCCTTCCTCCCCTCTTTCCTTTCTCTCTTTATCTCTAACTCCATTGAATCATCATCGTCATCACCATCATCATGCTCTCCATCTCCTCTTCCTCCTCCTCCGAACCCTCGTCGTCGTCGTCCTCCGCGACCCGGTCCAGAAAAAAACCGGCCGCTTCCGGGCCCCCGGCCGAGACCAAGTGGCGCACCGGCGCCCAGCAGCGCGCCTACGGCCGCCGCCTCCTCGCGGCGCTCCGCGCCGCGCGCGCCCGCGCCGTCAAGGAGGCCGCCGACTCCGCCCTCGCCCTGACCGCCGGCGGCCAGTCTCGCTGGAGCCGCGCCGTCCTCCTCGCCCGGCGCCGCAAGCCCCTCCTCCTCAAGTCCTCCGCCGGAAAACTCCGCCGCCGCCGCCGCCGCCGCCTCCCCCCGCCACCTCCGGCTCCGTCTCCGGCGAAGCCGAAGGTGAAGGAGCGGCTCCGGCTGCTGGGGCGGCTGGTGCCGGGGTGCCGGAAACTGCCGGCGCCGAGCCTGCTGGAGGAGACGGCCGACTACGTCGCGGCGCTCGAGATGCAGGTCAAGGCGATGCGCGCGCTCGCCGACGCCCTCTCCGCCGCCGCGCTTTCGCCGCCTCCCGATGGCGCCGTCGAAGATCCCCGCGGCTGAGACTGCGCCGAGTTTGATCGGAACATATATTCGACTCGAATAATAAAAAGAGAGATTAATGTCGTACGAGTGATTGGGGATTTGGTGTTGGTGTAAATTCGGATTTAATACTTGTATATTATGACGATGCGTTTTCCCTTCTAACCATGTTGATCGTGATGGTAATTCTGAAAATTTGTTCTTAATTAGGCTTTGTTTTTGTCTCATAATTAAGAAAGCTTGTTAGAGCTTGGTTAGTCGAAAATTAACAAGAGATTATAGGCAAATTGGCCATTTATTTTCCTCAATTCGAATGGAAATTAATGCGAATTTTGGATGTTTCATCATATGTTTTTCTTGTTGCATGCCAAGAGACGATGAAAGTCGATTGAAAGAACCAATCACTACATTATATTATCGAAACACCCAGCTTTTTTAATTATTTAATCTTTTACAGAAAAAAAAAAGTCACTTCTTTTTTTCTTTTTTTTTGTTTTGAAAAATTATTTATGAGCGGATTTCGAGCTTGATACAATTACGAGCCTATTGTTTAGCCTAAATTAGCAATGAAGAAAGGGGAGAATAGAAATAGCAATTCCTTGAACCTTAATAATAACTCTAACATCTCAGTACAATTGCAGATTCGACGAAGATGAAGCATAACCTGAACCAAAGTTCAAAGTACTCGGAGAAAAGGAATATACCAAACTTAGGATTCGAACGAACGTGAAAATATAATTGCATATGGAAGTAGAAAAACGAGAGCGGTTTTCATCTTCCTCTTTTGCCGGCTGGAATCAGCAGGAGAAAAGTGCAGCACGTTATAGACCTAGCCCGGCAGGTTTGTGTTTCGGTCTGGAGCAAAGTAAAACAATTTTTGTTTTCTTCGTTGAATGAACCTTTGTTGAAAGCAAAGACAAGTTACCTATCATTTTTATTCGTATGTTCAAGTAAGTTAATTTATCGAGAAACTTGGGAACCTCAAACAAGATCTGATGCATTTTTGTCAAAGGAAGCGTATACGAATTGATCATAATTGACCAAAGAGAACATAAACACCGCAATATAAATGAGTAAAGCCATTAAAACAAGTCATTCAAGTCCACCCCATCCCTATCTGCTTGAAGAGACCAGAGTTTTCAAATCCAGCTAAATCCAGCAAAGCGAAATGTGAGTAAACTTGTCTGATAATGATTGAAACTAATAAGTGATCGAGGCTTCCTACAATCTCTATTAATACACTTATAAGTGGCCCATCAGTAGCAGCAGCAGTGAATATATCACCTTGTTCATGAAGTAGAACGATGCTGCAGTAATTGCAAAACTGAGGAAATATTTCTCGCGGTTGAAATGTTGTTTGTCGTGCTACGGTCGATAAACCTTGCCATTCTAGGCCATACTAGACACTCCAGAGATCTGAATAAAAGGAGGTGCAGATAAAATAGCCCGATGGCGTGAAATTGATCTTGTTGCTAATGGACATAAGAATCATTCTGAATGGGGAAATTTTTTGTGCATGAAACTGCAGAAAACTTACTCTTAGGGTGCGTTTGGTTCGCGCTATCTTTTTAAGATTCCTAATAATTTAATAGAAATAAAAAAAATATGACGGTGTTTGGCTAAACGCACTAAGTAATCTAGTTGGTAATACTATATTTACTTGGAAATGAGATGCATCCTAAAGTACTAATCTCATTCCTTTGAGAGAAGGTGAATATCCTTATATTAATATATTGAAGTAATTATAATATGTCTAATCTTTTTTTTTTCTTTCCACCTGCCGGCTAGTTGGTATTATTTTTCTTTACACTCTAACCTCATATCTCTCTCTAAACTTATCTTCTTTTTTTTTTTCTAAACTTCAACTCTTTTTCTCTCTCTAAATTATGCTATTTTTCCCTCTCTTTTTCTAAAATCTCAACCCTCTTATTCTCTCTAACNATAAATAAATAAATAAATATATTAATTAAAAAAATATATTTTGTAATTAAAATATATATGTGTGGGTACCCGTGGGTACCCGCGGGTTACCCAAAATGGTCATAGCTTAATGGGTACCCACCCGTTTTACTTATAATTTTTTGGGTTGAAAAAGTTGGTACCCATACCCGCAAATTTGCGGGTAACCCGCTGGTACCCGCGGGTTTGGGTCGAGATTGCCAGGTCTAGTCAGAATACTTCAAGGGTGCGTCTGGTTCGCGCTATCTTTTTAAGATTCCTAATAATCCAATAGAAATAAAAAAATATGGCGGTGTTTGGCTAAACGGATTAAGTAATTTAGTTGGTAATACTATATTTACTTGGGACTGAGATGCATCCCAAAGTATTAATCTCATTCCTTTGAGAGAGGGTTGGTATTCTTATATTAATATATTGGAGTAATTATAATATGTCTATTTTTTTTTTTTCTTCTCACCCGCCGGTTAGTTGGTTTTATTTTTTTTTACACTCTAACCTCATATCTCTCTTTAAACTTATCTTTTTTTTTTCTAAACTTCAACTCTTTTTCTCTTTCTAAATTAAGCTATTTCTCCCTATCTTTTTCTAAAATCTCAACCCTCTCATTCTCTCTAACCTCGACTCTATTTCTCTTCCTATTTCTTTAATTATGCTCTCTCTTTCTAACCTATATTCTCTCTCTTTTTTCTAAAAAGATGTTGAATTTTTTTTATAGTATTATTTAAAATTAATTAAATTAATTAATTAATTGATTGTATATTTTTCGTAATCTTAAATAACATGACTAAATAATATGACCGTACGAACCAAACACCGAAATATTACAATCTTAGTAATAGGATGAATAGAAATAAGATTCTCGGATATCTTTTTACTCCTAGTAATCTTTCATAATGCGAACCAAACGTACCCTTAAAGGAAAGTGCTTGGACATCCGTTTGTTTCACTCGACGATTTGCATGGAGTCTTGAACAAAATGATTTCTTAGAGATGGCAATTTATAAATAAACTTGTATATGGATTGTTTTTTAAAATTATATATGGTGTCCGGTTGTGGTGTTTGTAAAAATACAAAACACATGGTTTTTGTAAGTAATCCACCGTTAGATTTACCACTTTGACCATTTGCAACCGTTTATTCATACTATTTAATTAACCAACCACCTATTCAATTCTAGATGATCACTATCATCCTAACCGCACATTTTTTAATTCAAGGACTGAAAACCTACAAGCACCAATCTTTATATTTTTAAAAGTTTAGGAGTTCAATATTATATTATATATATATATATATATATATATATATATATATATATATATATATATATATATATATATATATATATATATATATATATATAAAATTTGAAAGTATAAAAGAGAACTAATGGACAGAGAGACCTGGCAAGTCTGTATATCTGGAGACTGAAAATTTTTGTTAAATCAAAGTTTTCAAATGGTTGCTTCTACGTAAAAGAATTCTTACTGCCGATAGACTACTCAACCGAGGTCGGTTGGTGGAGCAACATTGTATTTTCTATGTGTTCAATGAGGAAAGCTGCGATCACCTCTTGTGTAACTATGTATTTGTTAGATATCTACTCCTTTGTGTGGCAGGATCGAAAGTGCTCGCTGAGATCTCGGATGATGTTCGAGGACTTTGGATTAGAACAACTGGCCTAAACGATGTTGCGACGAGAACAAAAAATTTAACCCTTTTGTCGGTAATCTGGTGGATCGTTTGGATAAAGAAGGAATAATATTATTTTTCAAGCGAAATTGCCCAATCCTTTCTAGTCGTTGGAGCGTGTCAGACTCTTGATGGCCTTTTGGAACGAGATTCACTGACTGCTGATCCCATCCTTGCCATAAGCTTTTGAATCCTTTTTTTCACTCTTTTTTCTCTAATTTTCTCTTACTTATGTTTCTCCTTTTATTTTTTTCCCGAAAGTTCTAATTGTTCTTACTATGTATGTTTAGTTTATTTTTTCTAATGAATAAAATAAGTAGCTTGTTATCTCTTTCTTAGGAAAAAAGAAAAGGAAAAAAAAAAAAAGAAAAGAGCTAATGGAAAGAGCCCCGTAACATCAAGTACCAGACATTAGACAAGTTGTTTTTCTCTGAAAACAAGTACTAAAAAGCTACAGTAGAGGGTCAAATCCACTGGCGCTTGCGGTTGCACCACTTCGAGCCGTCCAATGGACGGAGGCGTCCACTGGTCCACCTACGCAGCAAAAGAAAAAGAAAAAGAAAAAAAAAGTAAACAAATAAAATAAAGAAATATTAAAATAAAAATAAAAACAACGGCGAAGTTTTCATCGAAATTATTATATTCAGCGAGAAATGAATTCCACTCTACCCGTACCGACCCACCGTCCAAATGCTCGCCAACTTTACCCGATGTAGAAACCGGGCGACGTCAACACCCTCGTGTATCGCACAACGATGAAGTGTAATAATATTCAGCATCTAAATTTTTTTCTTTATTAATAACAGATATAATTTAGTTATTTAGTTATTACGCGCTATCTAAATTTTATTAGATTCAACCAATTCTCTCTGTTCTTGACTTCTTATCACTATTTACTTCTACTTATATTTTTCATTTAAAATAGAGGATATGGAGACTCCTCAAGCGCTACAACTATAGGCCAATTTGGAATGCGTTTTTTAAATTAAACTTTTTGAATTATTTTTCGAAAAATAAAATTATCCATACATTCAATAATATAAGTACAAAATTTAAATTTTGAAGTTCTTATAGTTCATATATATACGCTGATATAGAATTTAGAGATATACAGTTACTAATATATATATATATTTTTTGAGGACAAAGTAGCACGCTACTTGCTTACTGGTATATTTTTTTCGAAATAGTTTATGTTTGTTTGGTTGTAAAATAGAAAAAGAAAAATAGGAAAATCCTTGAAACCGTGCCTCTATCCGGAATATCCTGAGCACCAATTTTTGTCGGCTGCAAGGTGTAGATGATCGAGTAGCGCGTGTAGGTAAAATCGTTTCTGCCGCATCGTTGACTCCTCACCACAAATTCCTAAATTCGGAAATTGGCACGACCCTACGCGTCACAAATAAACTCCTCCAAACCCATAAGATGCAGTAGCGCCTACTGCCGCATCTAATACGTTATATATTTCTTTCTCTCCCCCACTTTTGAAAACTCCCCCATCTCTATCCCCAACCATATCTTTCTCTCTTTATTAAGCTTTTTGATTCCCAGATCAAAACTCTGTAAAATCTCCTGTAGATTTTCTTCTTCTTTTTTATTTTTTGATGTGATATTAGTGTGTTGGTAGGAGCGAATGAGATTGGGATGGAGGAGTTGAGGGCGAGCTGTTGATGGTCGGAGCGAGCGCGTCTGTGAATTGTATGAGGGAGAGGGTTCGATCTCTATGGTCGGTGCGGGGCGCGCGGAGGAGGGGAAGGGATCGGGAGCTCCTGATCCGGAGCAGGGGCAGGTGGGGCAAATGCGGCTGAGATAGTGCGTTTCTGCGCGGCGCGGGGCTCGGATCTGCTTTTTTTTCTTCTGAATTTGGTGCTCCGATTTTGCGATTCGGATCTGTTACAGGGAGAGGAATCTGAGGGACGTAATGGAGCAAGATCGCCGGAAGAAGGTTCGTGATGATGCCTTTGATTTGTGATTTTATGGTTGATTCATATCTCAGGTGAAAATTTCCACTCATAATTTGGTAATTGACTATAATGCGAGGGAATAGCCGCAAATCATGAGGTTTTTGGTTCAAAATTTATCCGATGTTTACATGATTAGTGATTAGAGTTCTACTGTTTGATTCATAATTTGGATGGTTGGAGGAAATTAGGAATCTGGACGGTGCCAAATCTGCTGACTTCCCCTCCAATAGGTTGATCAATTTACTGTTTCAGTTGAGAAATACTGCATGCAGCAGTCTGTTTGAGCATGAATTACACAACACATTTCCGTTCCATGACTTTCAATGTCTTCCCTGCTTTGATCTGCACCAGTTTGCTTCTCTAGTGGAAAGACTTGTTTCAGAAGAAATCTACTATCTTAGCCTCATGAAATTTTACAAGAATGTCATATTTAACCGCCGGCCTATGGGCTTTGTTATTGCGCGATATTGCTCTAGCTTTTAATGTGTATTATAATAATACGTCGCTACAGATTTGCTTTGAACATATATCAATAATGTACTGCCAATGATCTGTATGTTCGCAGAATACATTAGAGACGGACTTCTTCACCGAGTACGGGGATGTCAACAGATTCAAAACCCAGGAGGTCATAGGCAAAGGAAGTTATGGACTTGTATGCTCTGCCATCGATACGCATACTGGGGAAAAGGTTGCAATAAAGAAGATACACGATATCTTTGAGCACATATCTGATGCTGCCAGGATCCTTCGTGAGATCAAACTTCTCAGGCTCTTAAGGCATCCTGACATTGTGGAGATCAAGCACATTATGCTGCCTCCATCAAAAAAAGATTTCAAAGATATTTATGTCGTTTTCGAACTCATGGAATCAGATCTTCACCAAGTCATAAAGGCTAACGATGACTTGACAAGGGAGCACTATCAGTTTTTCCTTTACCAGATGCTTCGTGCGCTGAAATATATCCACACAGGTTTTGTGCTTCCTAACATGATCATTGATGTAATTATATTCTTTCATTTTTGTTTTCATTGGCGATGCGCTTTCATGCTTCCAGGAGGCGGTTTGTGTTACTCTGCAACCTACTTCATAAAGCTTGATAAGCTACATATTGTAATTTTATTATATCTGTCCTTGCCATCTGTAAGAGTTGCATGAATTGTCCTGTTAGGCATATGTAATGACTTATTTTTCTCTCTGTACCGAATTAATGGTAAGAATTCGTCGCGTAGGCCTCATTGGCTTCACATCATATCGTCTCGCTATCTGATGGGCTTAGTTTCGTCTCAGTATGTACAAGATTGAACATATTATGTGTCTTAGTTTGCAGCAAAAGATATTATAGCGATTATTTTTAATTCTGATAGAGAGTGCATTCATGTATTTATGTGTTTGTGTTCCTTGATGGGCTATTCAGAGAGAATTTGTTCCTCATGTACTTGCAGTATCTGTCAGCATGCTAATTATCTATTTCTTTGTTTTCTATTTTTTGGTAGCTACAGCCTTTTCAATCATTGCTACCTCTTAGACCTTCTTTCCATACTCCTTTGTTCTTCTTCCTTTATCTGATATTGATCTATTTGAGTGCAGCTAATGTTTATCACCGAGACCTCAAGCCGAAAAACATACTTGCTAATGCAAACTGCAAACTGAAAATATGTGACTTTGGATTAGCAAGAGTAGCTTTCAGCGATACACCCACTACGATCTTCTGGACGGTAAGAAAAATGAGAAAATTCTTTTCGTTCTATCTTGCTATCTTCTTACAATCAGTTGCTTTCTTTTCCTTTAACATGTTTCTCTTGCATTAAGTCTCACCAGCCTTTTCAATCATTAAATTTACTTGGCAGGACTATGTTGCGACTAGATGGTATAGAGCCCCTGAACTTTGTGGATCATTTTACTCTAAGGTATCTCTGTCGCTGTCATAATGCTTTATATTAACCCCAGCAATAAATCTTTTCAATGATTATACTAATTTTCATTCTTATCTGATTGCAGTACACCCCCGCAATAGATATTTGGAGCATCGGCTGCATTTTTGCTGAGATTTTGACTGGAAAGCCGCTATTCCCTGGCAAAAATGTGGTTCACCAGCTTGATTTGATGACTGATCTTCTAGGGACACCTTCATTAGATACAATTTCTCGGGTATATTTGTTAATTATGTGAAGTTATATGAGTAAATTGCGCTTGCATACTATTCAGCTATAGTTCTCATATAGTTGTTGATTTGACTCGTTTTGTGTTCAGGTGCGAAATGAAAAGGCAAGGAAATACTTGAGCAGCATCAGGAAAAAAGAACCTGTACCATTTTCACAGAAGTTTCCAAAAGCAGATCCTTTGGCACTAAAATTGCTTGAAAGGCTGTTAGCTTTCGATCCGAAGGATCGTCCAACTGCCGAAGAGGTGTGATGGTGCTGCAGTTTCTACCTTTGTGTATTTTCTGCATGTATATTGACTACTAGATGTTATTTAATGTGTGAATGTTGGTAACTGCATACTTGCAATGCGATTATTAGGCATTGGCTGATCCGTACTTTAAGGGTCTCGGAAAAATTGAGAGAGAGCCTTCTTGCCAACCAATTTCAAAGATGGAATTTGAATTTGAGCGCCGGAGAGTGACAAAAGAGGACATCAAGGAACTCATCTTTCATGAAATTTTGGAATACCATCCTCAACTGCTCAAGGAGTACCTAAATGGAACCGAAAGGCAAAACTTCCTTCACTTAAGGTTGAATTTTATCAACGAGGTTATTTGAGTTTTCCTAATTAACTCTAATTTGTGGTCATATTCTTATCAGTCTTTTCTTATGTCCATTTTGTCAGTGCTGTGGATCAATTTAGGAAGCAATTTACTCATCTTGAGGAAAATGGTGGTAGAAACGGGCCAATGATTCCACCAGAGAGGAAGCATGTTTCTCTCCCTAGGTATTGTTGTTTCCCTGTTCAGTTCTACCTGAGTTAACCACTATCTTTTCAGCAATCGAACATCACTATCATCATCATCATCATCATCATCATTATCCTGGTCATCATCACAACCAATATGTCTACACATGCAGTGGGGAAAAAAGAGCATACATGTAGAAATAACTATAGGCTGTACATTCTAGCAAACTAGACTTTTCTCTCATGGCTAACGTACTTCATCAAGGCCGCTGGCCAAAATATTTCCTTCAATTACTGAGCTAGCTGGTCCAACCAAAACAAGATGTCATTGTTGTAGTCTGCATGCTTAATCTAGATTCTGGACGACTTGTCCACCACTTCTTTGGACGTAATTCACTAGTTTTCAGATCCTTTGTTAATTTACTTTTTGTGTGCCTGACTACATGGACTTATTTTGATTGAATATTCACTTAGATCTACAGTGGTGCACTCTTCTACAATTGCTCCAAAGGAACAAAATTATATAGCACCGTCCGGAGAGAAGTATTTCACAGATGAGACACAGAACAATGCAAAATATACCGAAGGCTTTCCTGGGTACCATGCAAGGACCTCACATCTTCCTCAGAGAATTCCTATTGGTACGTAAACCAATATGTCAGATCCATCTTGTTATCTTCTCTGCGTAGTAAGTTAATCTAGTTATACTGGATGACCATTCACTACTAACTAAATAGCATCTTTTGTTTCAGCAAAGCCCCCGAGAGTTGTGGGACCTGTAATGCCCTACGAAAGCGGAAATCCCACAGACATATATGATCCCAGGAGGCTAATAAGGCATTCTTCGGTTCCTTTGCAGCCTACTATACTATTCCCTATTCAGAGTACAATGGTATATATGGGGAGCTCAGAAAGGAGGTCGATGGACACAGATAGGATTGCGGTGCAACATATGCCACCCCCACGCCAAAGTGTGCCCATACAGGGAAACACCGGGGGACCTGAGGTATCTATAGACATGCGGGCCCCTCCTTTCTACATGCCACCCCATGAAACTACAGCTAATTCAGCTGACAACAGAATTACAACAAATTCAGAAGCAACCCTAGCGCAGGCTAATCATCCTTATGCTGCGGTTGCTATTCCTGCTTCTCATGCGCAGGTTCCTTCCTATCAGTATGGCATGTCACAAATAATTTAGTGCTGATCGATAAGAGTTGCTATTTATCGATGTACTGACCCTTTGGAGGGTTTTAATTCTCAAAGGATAGGATAGCAGGAATCTTCAGTAACAAATCGCAGAATAAAACTGAATAACTGGAAGAATTAGAACATAGCAGCATACCGTCACAGAGGGATATTCTGGTGAAACTTTTTATACAACTCAAAAATGTAGGTTTGTTTTCTTCTTCTTCTTTGCCTTTGGTGATATTTGGGCATTCTGCTTCATTCCAACTGTAAGATCGTTCGTAGTTTTATGGACTGTTTTTCGTGAGCAAAGAGTAGATTACTGACTGATGATCAGTCGTGAGCACTGACTTCTGACTTTTTCTGGAAGCCTCTGCATGAACTGGGAAACAACTGTAGAAAAATTTCAGGATCTTGGCATGTTAATCCTTAATGGAAGGTTGAAATTGATTATATTGAGTGTTAGTGGTTACCCTGATTGTTCCTATACTAACTCCATATGTCAACTTTTGCTTAATGTGTTTTCTTCCTCTTCGTTCAGTTTGTTTGTAAACTATATGGGATTGTTTCTGTACTATCCCGATATGACAAGTCGGTTCTTGTACTCTCTGTACTTTGTTTTTATTTTCCTTTTATTTTCTTAAATTTTCTGAGTATCTGGAAAAAAGTCGCAGCATGTGAGTAGTACCCATGCATTTTACCCTTCTTTTGATGATCCTTGTAGGTGCATGACATACATAGTATTGATTTTTCTACCTAACACTCAGTTATAAAAGAACACAACCTGGTCTTGTAGACTCCTCAGTCTACGGCTAGCTTTTTTTTTTAAAAAAAAAAATTCTTTCATTTTTGGATTTTAGCCAGAGTACTCCGATATTTCTGACGTTAGTTTATTAAACATATGCAGAACTTATTTGAACTTTGGATTATTTTAAATTGGCTATTCAATTTTTTGAAAATTTAAGTTTTACTACCCAACTCTTCAATTTCAATTTATTTAACTGAGTGAGTTAGTGGTGATTTAACTTTAAATATAAATATAAATTTATAGTCTCTAGAATTATATAAAATATATTAATTAAACATATAAAGATAAAAGATATATTTAAATTTTGAAGTCAAAATGTTATTGTTGATTGATTCAAATTATAGTAAAATTAAAATTTTAAAAGATTGGCCAATCTTAAACTAATATGGAGATTTGGAACATTAACTTCACGTGAGCAGAATACTAGTTAATACGAAAAGAGTGTAATATGCTCAAATAACTACTACACATTTACCCGAGTTCATATACTCAAAAAGCTCTTCGAGCAAGTGAAAATGAATCTCGATGCGCAGAAGCTCGAAATTCTTCCATACGTGCATTTTCAAATCAATCTACGCTAGATCTAAACAAGCCACATAAGAGCTCAACATATAAGATATATCACACCCCAGTCAAAATATATATTTGAACCTAATACAATTGACCGAAAGCTTGATAACTATTAGATGAGATTTAAAATTCGAAACACAATTACTATACATTTTCAGCTGAATTCATTTAAAAAAATGAACAAAATAGATAAGTCACTTTCTCTCTTAATAAAAGTATTTTGAATCCACGTAACAAACATACGTTGCATTTATATACTGCATCACTCGACGAAGGCGAATAATATTGCAGCTATACTTTATTATACACTTGCATGCAAAATTAGTCCTTTTGAACTTGCTAGTGGAGTACACACTAAGCATAGCTACACATCCCGTATCTGCAGGAGGTGCCTTTCTTGCACCTCTTCTTGCAGCCGCCACAATTGTCGCGATCGTACATAACTACAACGCACTTGCCTTTGCAGCAGGCTCGCCCGTATCAGCACTTCGCCCCGCACCGTCCGCAGTTGAGGCCGTCGGTCATCACATTCACACATCGCCTCTTGCAGCAGTCGGGCCCGGGACTTCCCTTCGAGCGGCACATCCGCAGAAACTTGTCGCATGTCATGGTGGCTCTTGCATTGTAACATTCATAGTAACGCTGGCGAAGAAAACGTCCCGGCCCTGTGAAGGACGACGGCTCGTTCTCTTCGAGTGCTTCGCCGCCCATTGCTAACGAAGAAGCGCTCACCAATGCGATGGCGAAAGCTAAGATGAAGAAGACGCTTCTCACCATTACAAACTTTTAAGTGTTGCTGAATGTGAGAGATATACATAAGGAGGTGAGATTTATACCGATAACGATTTGAACAGAGAGTGATCAAGTTGACCTCTTAGGTAGCGTTTGGTTGGGGAACAAGGGGGGGAATAAGCCCTTGTTCCCCCCTTTGTTCCCAAACGCTATGTTTGGTTTCCGGGAACAGTAATTTCCGGGAATTTGGAATTAGCTGGAATAAGGCTGGAACTGCTGTTCCACCCGTTTCCTGGAACAAGCTTGTTCCTTGATGAGAACAAGATTAATTAAAATCTAAATTTAATTTTAATGGCAGTAAATTATTAATTAATCTAATTAATATATTTAAATTATTATTTATGATTTTAATAATTAAATAATTAAATAATTTATTATTTATAATTAATTAATTAATAATTAGATAATAATTATTATTAATTTATTATTTATAATTAATTATTAATAATTAATAATATTTATTAATTTTTTATTAATAATTATTAATAATTATTATTCTTAATGATAATCGATATTATTATTAATATATTATTTATAATTAATAATTAATAATTAATATTATTCTTAATAATTTAGATAATCGAGTGTTATTATTAATTTATTATTATAATAATTATTATTATTTATTAATAAATATTAATATTAATTATTATTAATAATTAGATAATCAATATTATTATTAATTTATTATTTATAATTAATTAATAAGAATAATTAATAATTATTATTATTTATTAATAATTAATAATAATTATTATTATTATTAATTAGATAATCGTTATTAATAATTTATTATTTATAATTAATTATTATTATTAATTATTATTTATAATTAATTATTAATAATTAATTTTTTATTTATTTTTAAGTAATATTTTTATGTTAATTAATTACATAATATAATTTTAATTTCAAATTATAACGTTTATTCCTCTTGTTCCAATCTAATCATCCAAACACTATTTATCTTATTCCTAGAAACAACCCAATTTTCATCCAAACGCAAAATTGGTCTAATTCCTGTTTATACCTGAACTTGTACCTATCCCTAGAACTAGCAGTTCTTACTTATACCCGAACCAAACGCAGCCTTAGGTTTGGTCTAATTGCAAGTGGTTTGCATTGAGGCTGTTTCTTTTTTTCTTTTTTTTTTAAATACTTGGCACAGATCAGTTAGTTAGGCCGAGTGTTAGGCCTCTGTTTATGGAACTGCGTTTCATTAATCGATCGGGGTCCATCCCAATCTGTGCGTATATGCATTCTCGAAATTCCAGAACAACACGCTCAACTGCACAGTGCAATGATCCACGAACAAAAATGCGGTGCGGCTCATATTGCATGGGCCTCATACTGCATTATATAGTTTTTCTTTTTTGTTCATCGAGATTTGGCTGTCTCATTCTGTAACTTAGTTTATCTTCTGAATAAATAAAGCAGTAGTGTGTTATTTTTTTCTAAAAAAAGTGGTGCGATTTGACACCCATATATGAACTGTTGGATCACATTGGACATTATTTTGAAATGCACAAAAACGGGTGTCTCATCAAGAAGTGTCTAAGTGTATCTACTTAGACCTACAGATTTGAGCCGTCGAATTTCAATCAATTTTCTCTAGGATTTTTAGCTGGTGCTATTGCATGCTTCTAATATCTACAATTTTTTGTTTAGTATATTTTTCCATCAATATTGTGGTATGGTTTCTCGGAATAAAATTGGAACGGCCCCAACCATACATCGTGCATGTGTTGACCAATCCGCATAAATGTTTGCGGGATCCGAAATTGGGCTCGCGTTTTTGGCTTCTTTCTCCTATATATATACATTTAATCCTTCACATAACGCCATTATGCCCAAAACCGAGTACCCTACAATTGTGTTAGGTTTATGGGCCATTTAAAAATTGTACTCTGTCTTGTCCGTACTACACGTGAACTATATATATATATATATATATATATATATATATATATATATATATATATATATATATATATATATATATATATAGAGAGAGTGTAGCGCTACNATATATATATATATATATATATATATATATATATATATAGGGTCCGGTTACTATATTATTATGAGTACGATCGTTCTCGTACTCATAAATCGTTTTCAATGATAGAGCTTCCGAATTGACGATCCATACCGTTAAACATTATTTACAGCATTTAAAACTTCTAGAAATCAAATTTTATAATTTTTCGACATCATTTACCTTACGATCAAGAAGTCACAAATTTGACATTTTTTAATAGCCGGTATGGAATACTTGCTAATTTAAAGGTGTAAAAGAATCGAAATTTGTTGAAATTTTGATAAAAAAATTTTATTCACTATCTAGATAAAGATCTATAACTCGGATCTTGAATTGAAGCATCCGATCATCTTTTTTACATGCGAGAAAAAAAAATTAAAAAAATTAAAAGCCGCGTAAGGCAGGCCATGTTATAAACCGTACTGTGCAATGCCATGGGCCTATAGGTCCGGCCCAACACATCTTAGCGGACCGGGCCGGTCCACGGACTGTGTGTCCCGTTTCCAAGCCTACCTTGCTATTAGTGAGTACACAGAAGCTTCTGCTGGTAAGGAGGCTCCACTGCCACTCCTTGCTCTCCAAGAAACCACTCCGTTCGCTGCTGATGCGACAACTCTTTCTGACTTTCGGATAAGCCAGTGAACAAAAGCATCGGATATGTCAAGCTTAAATAGCGCCACTCCACCCACGCATACCCTGCAGCAGTAGCAGTAGTAGTAGAAGTGTAATTAGCTAATTAAGGATCATTAACAACTAATGGAGCAGCTTTCGTTTCTCGTGCTCTATGCACTATCTCTCCCGCTGCTGCTGTACTGCAGTTGGAGGATCTTCCACTCCCTGTGGTGGAAGCCGAAGGCGCTGGAGAAGCAGCTACGGCGCCAGGGCATCAGCGGCAACCCTTACAGGCTCCTTTACGGGGATATGAAAGAAGAGATAGGGGCCATCAAAGAAGCGTGGTCCAAGCCCATCAATCTTACCCACCACATCGTGCCGCGTGCCGTGCCGTTCATCTATCAAACGGTCCAGAGATACGGTATGATTCCCTTTCGCAGACCCCTGCTTGGCCTTGCTGTACGAATCCCTTCGCTAAACTAAGGTTTAGTTTGGTATTAAGATATATCTAACTCTATTAGATAAAGTAGAGTTGAGGAAAAAATATATAGGAATATGTTTCTGTGTTCTCCGATAGGATAGCAGAAAATATATCGTAATTGGCTCATCGCGGTATGCGAAATATAATATTACGTACGAAAATAAACAGAACATTTTTTCATCTCACCGCACGTAACGCAATCTCCCCGCAATCCCAAATGAAGCCTAAATTTCAGCCGAAAAAGCTGGTTATGAGTTGCAGCATCTGCTGCTACTGCAGATAGAGAAGATGCAGTGCTGCTATACTCTTGTCTACTCTACTGTTCGATTGAATGATCTCGGCTGCTGTGTATATGTATGTGTTCGCAATGACAGGGAAGACGAGCACTGTGTGGTTCGGGACGACACCGAGGGTGATCGTATGCGAGCCGGAGATGATGAGGGAGGTGCTGATGGACAAGCTGGGGCAGATCCAGAAGCCACCGGTGAACCCTCTCATCCAGCTTCTGGCGATGGGGGTGTCGAGCCTCGAAGGAGAGGAATGGGCTAAGCGACGGCGGGCCATCACCCCGGCTTTCCATCTCGAGAAATTAAAGGCGCTTTTTCTGCTCTTTCTAATCTAATATATAAGTATCATCTGGTGTGCCTTTGCTGCATCCTCTTTTATTATAATCTAATATAACGAGCTTTGATAAAACTAGTCCTTACATTACAGTACATGTAAGTATATCCTTCCAATACTTGATTCTCATTGAACATGTGTTCCCTTTCTTCTTCAATTACAGGGGATGATTCCGGCTTTCCTTACCAGCTGCGTCGACATGGTTAAGAGGTGGCAGGGCTTAGTAGCCAAATCTAATGGATCTTGTGAGATAGATATTTGGCCCGAGTTGCAGAATCTGACCGGTGATGTCATCTCTCGAACTGCCTTTGGAAGCAGCTATCAGGAAGGAAAGAAGATATTCGAACTGCAAAAAGAGCAAGCCGTGCTTGTCATCGAGGCTGCGCGGGTTCCTTATATCCCCGGCTTCAGGTGCTTATGATCAATACGTACATATTCGAAAAAATCCTTCAGATTCTTAGTTGCATGGATTGCTTGAGCATTAAAAAAGAGGAATTTTCTAGAAAGTATCATAGAATTAGGTCTGATTCTATTCATAAGATGCCGTAAGAGATTGGATGCAGTAACTAATTAATGATCTAGCAATTATAGAATGAATTATACATTAATTAATTTTAGATCCTATGAAAAGCTATCAGTTGCTTCTCTTTCATGAAAGTTTCATTTCCTGAAATTGTATCTTTATTATTGTCGGTCTAATTCTTTTGATGATCAATTCAATCTCTGATCAGCTCTATGTCCATCTCTTAAACATCTTTGCTTCAGGTTTCTACCTACTGCAAAGAATAGGAGGAGGATGAACATAGACAAACAAATCAAGGGCATGCTAAGAGAAATGATCGATAAAAAGTTGGGTATGATGAGAAGCGGAGAATCCATCGGCGACGACTTGCTCGGCTTGCTGCTGCAGCTAAGTAGCGTGAACAACAACGAGGGCTACGGCATCACAATAGAGGATGTAATAGAGGAGTGCAAGCTATTCTACTTCGCCGGCCAAGAGACCACCTCTGTGTGGCTCACATGGACTTTGGTTCTCTTAGCCAATCATCCAATGTGGCAGCGGAGAGCGAGGGAAGAAGTTATTGCAGTTTGTGGGAGAAACAAACCTGATTTTGAGTCCACTAGCCACCTTAAGATCGTAAGTAGAAGCTTTTGTTTCGACTAAATTTTCCTCTATTTTCAGTACTCAACATTACACAAACTTTTTTATGTATCATGCAGGTTACTATGATACTATATGAGGTTCTGAGGTTATATCCTCCGGTGGTCTCTTTGTTTCGTACTACGATTAAGAATACTAAACTAGGAGAGTTCGTCTTTCCGGCCGGCGTAGATCTTTTGCTGCCGACAATTCTTATCCATCACGATAGAGAATTCTGGGGTGAGGATGCTGAAGAGTTCAACCCGGAGAGATTTTCAGAAGGGGTTTCGAAGGCATCGAAAGTTCCGAACGCATTCTTCCCGTTCGGATGGGGGCCGAGGATCTGCTTGGGCCAGAGCTTTGCTATGATAGAAGCAAAAATGGCTTTGGCCACTATGCTCCAACATTTCTCTTTTGAACTCTCACCTACATATGCTCATGCTCCCTACACTGTTTTAACTATGCAGCCACAACATGGTGCTCAAATCATTCTACAACAAATCGAAGAAACTTGTTATTAGGATTGTAAAATTTCAATGTAAAATGTATCTATAGTATCTTTCACTTTGTGTTAAAGAGCCCAATTGTCTTTCTTAATAAGAAATGTACCTAGTTGATGATTGAGTTGTGGCTTTTTTTTTTCCTTTTGTTGAGAGGACAGTAACATGCTATCATTTTGTTTATTATTTTAAAAATAAATTTAACTGAAAATATAAAGTAATTAAGTTTTGACTCTGAAATTTCACATATAAACCATCAAGCCTTGTATGAGGGGAGGCTTTGATTTCCATGAGTAGGCCTGGCACTGTGCTTGAGTTGTGGTTACGGTGAGATCACGCTTTTGTACTGGTGCTCACAGTGTTCAATTCTTCGAGATTTAACATAACTTAATTAATGCATAGTTATATCCAAAAATTAAAGTGCTTATCGGTACGGATGGTATCCACCCTCCTGTATCGTACCAGTAAAATATATGTACGATACAGCCTTCGTGTCAATAGCACAACTCAAAACTCTCTATTCATGAAATTAGTAAATAATTTTTTTAATAAAATTTTAAAAAATTGATAAAAATATATAATAAATAATTAGCATATTTTGTTGCTAAAAAAATTAAATATTTTATGTTATTACGTGTTGGCATGCATATATTTTTTGCTACCCACTTATAGATATGGTCCGATATGCAGCATGTCGTATAGTGCTGATAAATTTTCGATACATGCCACAACACTTAAATCCTTAATTACATCTCATATAGTTGGCTTGAAGCAATGGCTAAAGAACAAAGATAGTATAAGTCAAAGGTAAACAAATCAAGTTAATCTTTTTGGGATTGATGATTTTGACTTGAAACTGTTACTAGATTGCAGCAAATTTAGATCACAATTTGAACAAAAAATTTAGTGCAGAGTTCTCCATCGAGTTAGGACGGATATGTATTGTCAGATCGAAACTCAATCTTGGTTTGTGAAACATACGAATTCTAATCCGACGGTCAATCCTGTTATCCGTATTAGGAAGCTTCCTATTGATCTTCTTTAAAATTTTTAAATTTTATTTTAATTTTTTTCAACTTTTGTTTTATTACGTATAAATATATAAAAAAATTATTCCTTCAATAAATAAGTTTTGAATAATTATTTAAAAATTTGATAAAATTTTGAATAGTTTAAATTATATTTGAAAAAAAACAAAATATTTTAAAACTAAATAAAAAAAAGAATATTGCACTGCAGGTCATGCTGTTCTGTATTGTCGACGAGCATCACTGCTAAGTATAGACCGTATCGTGCCATGCCATGTCATGAAGGAAATCTACTATATAGCAATCATATCATACCATTTATATTCAGTCAACCGTATATCTCTTTTAAAAAATATATATAATAAAAAAATATTTTTTAAAAAAACTATAGTAAAATAGATGAATTTAATTACTTAGAGACAATATTTGGGCAACGTGAGTGTTATATTTTAGATTTTTTTTTTTTTTTCAGCACAGTGGAGAGCCGTAGCAAACTTGCTGGCCCTTTTTTATTCGAATTAAGAAGTCCCCAATGCAGGTAGCTTGTCTACCGTAGGGCTGGCAAATGAGCGAGCCGGCTCGCGTTCGACTTGCGTTCGACTCGATAGTTGGCTCGCTCGAGCTCGACTCGAAATTAAATGAGTCGAATTTGAACAAAAAAAATAGGCTCAAAATTCATTTCAAGCCGAGTTTGAGTATTACTCGGCTCGTTCGAATTAGGCTCGAAAAGTTCGAAAAGCTCGAATATATATATATATATATATATATTAGTAGAGCTACTATGCTATCGAAAGGTATAGAGATCTGGTGCTTCGATTTTTTGATTCTTAGATCAATCCCTTTAATCGTTTCTTATCTTTGGATTATATTATTTTACCCTGTAGGGACCGCTCAATTCTAAGAGTATTATTTAATCTAAGGGAGGCGCAATCATCCCAACCATATAATTTTTAATCAAAGGGTCAATAATTCAAAAACATCAATCCTTTATATTTTCAATAGCATCCAACCATACAATTAATCAAAGGTCAAAAATTCAAAAACATCAATTCTCTATATTTTCGATAGTATATAGTTCTACACTAATATATATATTAAAAAAATATATAAATATAATATATTTTAATTATATATAGGCTGAGTGAATAATCTGAATTTAATTAAATTGGGCCAATGTTGTTGGCTCATAAAAACAAACCCAATAGGCAAATAAAAGAGCAAAATTTTACTAAATTTATATATTTTTCCTTTTTTTCTTTCTTTTTTCACAGAGCTCTAAATTTTCAATATGTTTTTCTCTTTCTTTTTTTCTGTCTCTCACCCTAAGTGGCCAAACCGGTAGCCCTCTAAGTTACCAAGTAACATCATATGCCTACATTACTATTAATCGTATGCTTGAGAAAATATACATAATATTTTTAAAATAAAAAATTATTATTCATATAAAATTTTAATTTTAGTTATATATGATTGGATAGTTTAATCAAATATTTATTTATATAATTGATTTATTTTTTACTGCATAAATGAAAATGAATAATATAGAGATTGAAGGCGAAAGAAAAGACATATGAAGCTGAAAAAATTAGATATTCAACTCATAAATTATTTTTTTTCATATTATAATACTATATTTCATATAATTATTTTGTACTTTGAACTATTAAATATATTTTTATATCAAATTATAGATAATGTTTTATACAAATTAAACTATTTATCGTATAATGTTGAAAATTTCAAGCGGCTCGTTTAGGGCTCGAGCTCGCTCGACTTGAAATTAGGCTCGCTCGAGTTCGGCTCGAATTAATTTCAATTCAAACTTGTGCTTAAATTATGCTCGAAATTAATTTGAAGCTGAATTTGAGCCGAGGTAGGCTCGCTCCCTAGTCTACCGCTTTCCCAAAAAAACATAAAAAGAAAAAAGTCCCGGATGTCACATCTCACATCCAGTGATAGAGTAATTGGTTTGGGCTCTTAACTACTCCACTCGTGACACGTCTTCGTCTTACCTTGCTCTCCACGAAACAAAGTCCTTCCATAATGACGGCTAACGTGACAACTTTTTCTGACTCCCAGATCGATGTCAGTGAAGAAAACATCGGATACGTTTAGTTTAAATAGCACCCATTCATTCCGCCCAACGCCAGTTGTGTTAGCTAATTACTAATTAAGGATCGATCATTAACTAATGGAGCAGCTTTCATTTCTCGTGCTCTATGCACTATCTCTCCCGCTGCTGCTGTACTGCAGTTGGAGGATCTTCTACTCCCTGTGGTGGAAGCCGAAGGCGCTGGAGAAGCAGCTACGGCGCCAGGGCATCAGCGGCAACCCTTACAGGCTCCTCTACGGGGATGTGAAAGAAGAGATAGGGGCCATCAAAGAAGCGTGGTCCAAGCCCATCAATCTGACCCACCAGATCGTGCCACGTGTCGCGCCGTTTATCTATCAAACGGTCCAGAAATACGGTATGATTCAGTCTCCTGTGGTATACATGATCTTGCCACCTTTGATTCCTTTATATGGTTTTGTCAAAATATTTAGTAGTTCACGTGGCATCCTCTCCCGTAATAAAAGGCTTGTCATTACGGCTCAATCTTTTATGCAGTGAAAGTTTCAAGCTTTTTTGCTTGCCAAATATTAAGCTAGAGATATATAAAGTGCTAAAAGGAAAATTAAAAGAGAAGCCAAACAAAAACTTAGCTTATATTTTAAACTGCATCAATTTTTGATTTATTGATTGTGTGTTGGGAACCGGATGGATCGTTCATCATGCACTACCAATAAAGATGTACGAAAAAAATTAAAAAAAGTCGAACGAATGATAAAAAAAAATAAATATAAAAAATAAGTTAATATTTACGTGATTCGATAATTACCTACGTCCACAGAAACAGCAAGAGAAATATATTTTACTATACGAAGAAGCAGAAATATAAGCTTACACTTTATATCTTCTCCGATAAAAAATTAAGAGCTCTATAGTCTCTTATTTCAACGAAAATTCTAAAAAAATATTGATTTTTTTTTTCGTAAAAATCAAGAAGACCAAATTAGAGAATATAAAAAAGTTCTGACTAAAATCCTTTATGTCGTTTCTTTAAAATTTTCGAACCGTTCAAATAATTGGTCGAGAACCGCTACTCCGCCACCGACTTCAATTCCGTTGCATGCGATGCTGCCAAGCACCTTCTCTTCTCTCGACGTCGTACAGACTCAAGAGAACTTGCCACCACAAATTAATTAATAAGTCTCTCTATATCCCATACGACCCTACCATGCATGGTTATATAATGCATTAGCCGGTCAACAAGTCAGACTAGGGATTCTAATTCAATCCATCCGGATTACAATAGGGCCAAATTAAAATCTAACTAAATCTTCTCTTGGACTCCACCAATAACCATTAACCTCAAGATCTATTGATATATTCTGTAGATCCGGTGCATGGATCAAACCAATAAAAAAAGAATGTATATCTTCAACATTGTGCTCTCAAACTTCTGCTGAAGTGTGAAGCTAAAATAAATTTCAGCTGAAAAAAGTGGTTTTAATTTGTAGCAACTGCTTCTACTGCTGCTATACTCAAACAATAGTCTGCATGTCCGGAGAGCCAAACATGCATGCATACTCTGTCTAAATCTGCCGTTCAATTGACTGATCTCTGATGCGATGAATGATGTATCCTCACAATCACAGGGAAAACGAGCATTGTGTGGGTCGGGATGACTCCGAGAGTGATCATATGCGAGCCGGAGATGATAAGGGAGGTGCTGACGGACAAGCTGGGGCAGATTCAGAAACCGCCGGTGAACCCTCTTGTCCAGCTTCTTGCGATGGGGGTGGTGGCTCTCGAAGGAGAGGAATGGGCTACGCGGCGGAGGGCCATTATCCCGGCTTTTCATCTTGAGAAATTAAAGGTGCTATTACAACTCTAATTCATACTCTAATATACACTGCTCTCTGTAATCTAATACGAGTATATAACTGATCCTTATAATAGAAACTAGTTCTTACACCACAGTACAGCATCCCCACACTCTATAGTGCATCTAATCTCATACAAGAATCCTTCCAATGCTTAATTCTCATTGAACATGCGCTCCGTTTCTTTGATTACAGGGGATGATTCCGGCTTTCCTAACCAGTTGCATTGACATGGTCAAGAAGTGGCAGGACTTGGTGAGCAAATCCAACGGATCTTGTGAGATAGATGTCTGGCCCGAGTTGCAGAATCTGACCGGTGATGTCATCTCTCGAACTGCCTTCGGAAGCAGCTATCAGGAAGGAAAGAAGATATTCGAACTGCAAAAAGAGCAAGCCGTGCTAGCACTCGAAGCTCTGCGGTCTCCTTATATTCCCGGCTTTAGGTACTTAATTATGATCAGCACATTCATATGCCATAGTACCCATAAGAAANAAAAAAAAAAAAAAAAAAAAAAAAAAAAAAAAAAAACATGCGAGATCGCTTGCCACTGTGCTTGAATTGTGGTTACGCGCCACTTCGGTGAGATCGCGCTTATGTACTGGTGCTCACGGTGTTCAATTCTTGGAGATTTAATGTAACTTAATTAATGCATAGTTACAACTCACATAGTTGGCTTGAAGCAATGGCTAAAGAACAAAGATGGTGTAAGTCAGAGGAAAAACAAATCAAGTTAATCTTATGGGGATTGATAATTTTGACTTGAAACAGTTACTAGCTTGCTATTAATTTTCTTTGAAATTCTTTTAATTTTATTTTTAAAATCTTTTTTAAATTTTGTTTTATTATGTATAAATATATATAAAAAAAGTTTCTTCGATTAAAAATATTTGAAATTTGAATACTTTAAATTATATTTGCAATAAGAAAAATAAAAAACTTTTAAAACTAAACAAAAAAATTAACCCAGCGTGTTGCTCAGTATAAACCTTATCGTGCCATGTCATGAAGGAAGTCTACTATACAGCAGTCACATTATATTATCTATATCCATCTAATTATATTTCTTAATTTAAAAAAAAAACGTATAATAATAATAAAAATATTTTTTTAAAAAATCGTATTGGAAAGGAAGAGTTTTAAAAAAGTAATTTAATTAATTGGAGAAATAGAACTGTTGTACTATAGAATTTATTATTATTATTTCATGTTATGGGCCAGCTACACGTGGCCTAATTGAGAGCCGTGACGGACTTGCCGGCCTTTATTTTAATTCATATTAAGGAGTCGCCGGATGTCACATCTCACGTCAAGGTGTGCAATAATAAGTGGTTAGATTCTGCTCCCTTGTCACATAGCCTGCTCTCCACGAAACAAAATCCGTCCACAATCTCTGGTGATGTGACAACTTTTTCTGACTCCCAGATTGAAGTCAGTGGAGAAAACATCGGATACGTTTAGTTTAAATAGCGCCACTCATTCCACCCAACTCCACAAGTGTTAGCTAATTAAGGAGCATTAACAACTAATGGAGCAACTTTCGTTTCTCGTGCTCTATGCACTATCTCTCCCGCTGCTGCTGTACTGCAGTTGGAGGATCTTCTACTCCCTGTGGTGGAAGCCGAAGACGCTGGAGAAGCAGCTACGGCGCCAGGGCATCAGCGGCAACCCTTACCGGCTACTTCACGGGGACGTGAAGGACGAGATAGAGACCATCAAGGAAGCGTGGTCCAAGCCCATCGATCTGACCCACCAGATCGTGCCGCGTGCCGTGCCGTTCATCTATCAAACGGTCCAGAAATACGGTGTGATTTCCTTTATCAGACTCCTGTGGTATACATGATCTAACGACCTCTGAAATTAAAAGCGAACCCAAACAAGTACTTACCTTATTTTTTAAACTGCATCAATCAATATTTGGTTTATTGATTATGCTCTCAAACTCCCGCTGAAGCGCGAAGCTGAACTGAATTTCAGCCAAGAGAACAGGTTTTAATTTGCAGCATCTGCTTCTACTGCTGCTATATGCAAATTGTTAGATGTGTTTCGAAATTGGTAATCGACTTCAATTTTGGGACTCCGACTTGTCGACGGTTTTTGCTGTACGATTAATTTGGAAATGTATTGTAAAAGAAAAATGAATATCTGTGTAGTGGAGAACTCGGATTTTCTTTATTATTTTCCCTTAGAGGCGACAGATGATGTTTGTACTCTGTACTTTGTTTTTTTTCTTTCATTCGACACCGACAGTGAATTCGTCCGTAGTTTTTATCCGCAAAAGATTTTCACTTAAATTTGTGTGTTTTTTTATTTTCTACTTATGGTTTGTCTATTTTTCGTTTTTATTTGTGCGTTTGTCATAACACGAACAACAGTCCGCAGGTCTGGATCAGAGCCAAACATGCATGCATACTCTGTCTAATTAGCTGTTCAATTGACTGATCTCTGCTGCGATGAATGATGTATCCTCGCAATGGCAGGGAAAATGAGCACTATGTGGGTCGGGATGACTCCGAGGGTGATCATATGCGAACCAGAGATGATAAGGGAGGTGCTGACGGACAAGCTGGGGCAGATTCAGAAACCGCCAGTGAACCCTCTCGTCCAGCTTCTTGCATCGGGGGTGGCGGTTCTTGAAGGAGAGGAATGGGCTATGCGGCGGAGGGCCATTGTCCCGGCTTTTCATCTTGAGAAATTAAAGGTGCTATTACTATCGAATCGTTGGCACTAATCGTTAATTTTAAAAACTCAAGCTGTTAGAAATATACAATCAATTTATTTAAAGCGTATAGATACAACGCTCACGGGTCTCAATTATGACCCGACCCACTCAGCCTTACGCCCCTTTGAATATAACTCGGCTCAACCCAGTTTCACGTCATTTCGAACGTGATTCGACTCACTTGACCTCCCGCCACATACCTGGATTCTGACCCATTTAAGCCAACAATTACAACTCTAATTCATAATCTAATATGCACTGCTCTATATAATCTAATATGAGTATATAACTGATTCTCATAATAGAACTAGTTCTTACACCGCAGGACAGTGTCCCACACATAAGATCCTTCCAGTACTTAATTCTCATTGAACATGTGTTCCGTTTCTTCAATTTCAGGGGATGATTCCGGCCTTCCTGACCAGTTGCATTGACATGGTCAAGAAGTGGCAGGACTTGGTGAGCAAATCCAACGGATCTTGTGAGATAGATGTCTGGCCCGAGTTGCAGAATCTTACCGGTGATGTCATCTCTCGAACTGCCTTCGGAAGCAGCTATCAGGAGGGAAAGAAGATATTCGAACTGCAAAAAGAGCAAGCCGTGCTAGCACTCGAAGCTGCGCGGACTCCTTATATTCCCGGCTTCAGGTACTTATGATCAGCCCATTCGTATTCGATATTATCTTTCAATTCTGATTCTATCCATAAGATACCGTAATATCCTATTCCATAAGTAGAGAAGTCGAACCAATCGGGATATTTCGGTTATTAAGCAATTTTAGAATGAATGGTTGATTCAAAGCTTCAGAAAAGTTTCATTTTGTGAAAATGTATCGTAATTGTTGGTCTAATTGTTTTGATGATCAATTCAACTCTGATTGAAAGGATAGATATCGGTTCTGTTTCATCTCTTGAATGTCTTCGCTTCAGGTTTCTGCCAACAGCAAAGAACAGGAGGCGAAAGTACATAAACAAACAAGTCAACGGCATGCTAAGAGAAATGATCGATAAAAAGTTGAGTATGATGAGAAGAGAAGAATCCGTCGGCGATGACTTGCTAGGCTTGCTGTTGCAGCTAAGTAGTGTGAACAATGCCGAGGGCTACAGTATCTCAATAGAGGATGTAATACATGAGTGCAAGCTATTCTACTTTGCCGGCCAAGAGACCACCTCTGTGTGGCTCACATGGACTTTGGTTCTCTTAGCCAATCATCCAATGTGGCAGCGGAGAGCGAGGGAAGAAGTTATTGCAGTTTGTGGGAGAAACAAACCTGATTTTGAGTCCATTAGCCACCTTAAGATCGTAAGAAAAAACGCTTTCATTTCGACGAAATTTTCCTCTTTGTTCATTGCTAAACATTATCCAACTTTTTTCTGTATCATGCAGGTTACTATGCTACTTTATGAGGTTCTAAGGTTATATCCTCCGGGGGTCTCTTTGCTTCGTACTACGGTTAAGAGCACTAAATTAGGAGAGTTCATCTTTCCTGCTGGCGTCGATCTTTTGCTGTCGGCGATTCTTGTTCATCACGATCGTGAATTTTGGGGGGAGGATGCTGAAGAGTTCAACCCGGAGAGATTTTCAGAAGGGATTTCGAAGGCATCAAAAGTTCCGAACGCTTTCTTTCCGTTCGGATGGGGTCCGAGGATCTGCTTGGGACAGAGCTTTGCTTTGATAGAAGCAAAAATGGCTTTGGCCACTATTCTGCAGCATTTCTCTTTTGAACTCTCACCTACATATGCTCATGCTCCCTACACCGTTCTAACAATGCAGCCACAGCATGGCGCTCAAATCATTCTACACCAACTTGAAGAAACTTGTTATTAGGCTTGTAAAATTTCAATCCAAGATGTATCGATAATATCTTTTGTTTTGTGATTAAAGTGGCTAATAAGCTTTTTTAATAAGAAATTGCATCTCTAGTGGCCGATTGATTGTTGGTTATTAATAAGAGATGTAGTGCAATCGAACTGGACCTGATCTAACTTTTTGTGCCTCTAATTGTACCGATCTGGTTCATTGGGCTAGGGCAGGCCTCCAAAATAAAGCTCATAAAAAATTCTAATCATACCTCATCTGGTGGCCTGTTTGAAAGCTGAAAGTTGGGGCGCAAATAACTTATAAGTTTCGCGAACTCCACTTCGAATTTCACCACACTTGAGTCAAAAAATCGATCTCTAAATAATTGTGAGTGAAAATTCAGCCGATCTCGCCTTTAATGCCTATTGCCTGATGCGCCTACTACTTTCTTGAAGTTGTGAGTTCTAACCACTGAGATTCATGGAAACAAATATAGGCCCTTGCCCTTCTTTTCTTTTCTTTTCTTTTCTTTTTTCCGTTTCATCCAGAACTGACCTGCCCTAGCTCGACCATTTTGGACCAAACTCGGACTTAAACCCTCGATCCATCCGTAAATTTTCGGGGTGAGGTCAGGGCTACTGCTCTACGCGGTAGTCTACAGCATTGTAGTTCCAAGTTCCAACCCTAATTAACAGATCCGCAAGGCGCATCAGTAGCGCACAACCCATTTTGCATCGATGCGGCACCGACCCGATCACTCCTCCTCCTCCGTCGCAGGCGCCGGCGCCGGCGCCGGCGCTGGGGCGTCCGCCGCCGCCTCCGATCTGGACTCCTTGGACCCGATCCTCCACGTCCTCCGCGTGCTGCCCTACTCCCTCCTGCGCGCCCCGCGCACCCGCCTCAAGCTCCCCTCGTCCCTCTCCCTCCCCTCCTCCGCCGCCGTGCTCTCCTTCGTCCTCCTCACCTACTTCGCCGTGGTATCCGGCCTCGTCTACGACGTGATCGTCGAGCCCCCCGGCATCGGCAGCACGCAGGACCGCTTCACCGGCGCCGTCCGCCCCGTCGTCTTCCTCCCCGGGCGCGTCAACGGCCAGTACATCATCGAGGGCCTCTCCTCCGGCTTCATGTTCCTCCTCGGCGGCCTCGGCCTCATCCTCATGGACCTCGCCCTCGACCGCAACCGCGCCCGCAGCGTCCGCCTCTCCTTCGCCTCCTTCGGCGTCGCCGCCGTCGCCTTCGCCTACGTCATGGCCATGCTCTTCATCCGCATCAAGGTCCCCGGATACCTCTGGTGAGCTCGCATTCCCGAACAATGAAAAAAAAGAATCACTTTGCATTTAGCTTTCATTAGAATTGCGGAATCTTCGCTTTCTTTTGGACTAAAGTATTATCAGAATTATTAGACCCTAAAGTAGTTGGTTGAATATGTATTCTTGCTTGAATGGATCTTAATGATCCTCAAATTACTGAAGATTTGTTTTTTAAGAAGAGAACTCTGTTAGTGCGGAAGATTTGTCGCCTTTCTTTCTTTCACTGTGTTTTCTCTGTTGTAGTGCTCTGTGGTAATTAACATTTTAGATGGTTAGCATATTTGGAGCATGCTCTATTACTATGATATAATCATGGCAAATGCGGCTCTTTTGGTACATCAGAGTGAAGAGGATCTCTTGATTGAACAAGGTCCAGAGAAAAGAATTAGGTGGAGATGTCATTAGAAGTTTGAATGTCGAAGTTTGGCCCTTTTCTCTCTTTTGGCACACTATTGTGATGTTTTCTTCATCTAGTTCTTATATGCTTCATGAGTTATTTCCAGTATCTAAACAGGCCCCTAGTAGAAGTTATTTCCTTCCTTCGGTTTTGGAAGGGCTTGCTATTCAAAGTGTAAGTACTACAATTGAATCAATCCACTGTCCAACCCTCTGTACCATGACCATCTCTCTGACTTCAACTTTCTTTGTCATCCTTTTCCTGTTCTATCGTTCTCTTGAACTGACTCATTATCTATCTCATTGCATCATCTCCAAGCTGCCATACATCAACTCAACAAGTGGCTGCATATCCCTATACCACTTGTCCCACCATAAAGGGGATTAGGAAGTATGATTCATTTATGAAAATCAAAAGGAAAAAGAATGGCATTATTTTCATCATATAAACAAATGACAGGTGATTATTTTGTTAAATAGCAGACCAGTCAGATCAAATTGTATCTTTGTTCATCTTGTATAAAGCTCCTCTCCGGGAAGAGACTGTTTTAAGTTCGATCATGTAAATGTCTGATTTACTCTATATGTTTGATTGTTACAAAATTATTTGGCTTGGGTATTTGATTGGAGATGCATAATGAGATAGTTATCACGATGGATATTTGTTTGGATGAACGAGCATCTTATTCGGTATATCCTTTTGATTTACTCAAGAAGCATGTAGAATTTGGTAGATGAGTGTAATCAACTCTTAACAATGGATACCATATTTGGCCTTCCAATCATTTATTCAGAATAAGATAAATCACCTGTAAGTGAAATATGCTATTTTCCAAAAGCATGTATGTCAAGACCTTTCAATGAGTAAAAATCAAACAATTACACAGGGACATCTTTATACTGAATAAGTTTTCGTCGGAATCTTATTCCACATCCAAACATGACCTGATTGTTATTAAGATGTTGTCAATGTTAATAAGTATGAGTACTTTGGTTAAGTTCTATCCAATTTGTTGTCTTAGCTAAATTCGGGTATTGAAAATTCTTTAAGACATCTAGTTGCTTGAGTAATAGAGGAAGTCCTATATAAAATTTAAATTGTCTTCTTTTTCTTTCTTCCTTCCATTCCTTTGTTAATAGGTATCTTTCTTTGTCGGGGAGTGTACGACGGATCTTGTAATTGTACACTGTATAGGCAATTCTAGTTACTAAATTCTCGTATACAGAATGTGAGGACAATGTTTGGTTCAGTTGGCATTTACTGCTTGTTCTGTTGAAAATCCATTCTTTTCTTTCTTAGGATTTAGCGTCAATCATGTCATATATTTGTATCGATAACTCCATGGATTTCTCTTGTGAGCACTAGTCACTACAGCTTTTTGATACTACAGTATTTCAGTTAAACTATCTCCAAGCAGGCCACAGTTGTTGTATGCCCAATCTCGTGAATTGTGCACATTTCGGATTAAAGCTTTTTATATTCTTTCAGATACCTGCTCTTTTCCATGGCTGAAAAATAAACCCTGATAGGGCTGTGAAATTGAAACCCTTTTCCCAACATTCTCCCACTTTTAGAATGCAAATTATAGTTCAATATCATACAAATCTTGCTGTTAAATTTCTCAATACACTTCAAACTTCCTTTTTCGTCACTCAAAATCTCATGCAGTCATTTAATAACCTTTCCAGTAAGACTGTTGACAGTATATCATCCTTGAAGAAATTCGGAATTCTAGATAATCCCAAAATTTTGAGCACTCTGGAGTTGATTTTCTTCCCTTCATTGCTCTATCAATCAAAATTTAGACCTTTTTTTTTTTTTCTTTTCCTTCTCCTGCTGCTGCTGCTTTTTCCCTCGGCGTGGTCCTTCACTCTAGACTGGAAACTTGTGGAGTGTCTACAAATGAACTACTTGATCAACTCCAAACTTCAGGGAAAACTGCATCTGACAAACTTTGATCCTCAATCCAATCCCTTAAGCCCATGACCACGACAAACCGCAGACCTCGGGCTGTACACAGATCTCAACATGTGTGGAGGGGAGGTGAATTCACAAGCTAAGATCGTTCTGAAACTTGTGACCTCGCCTCACAGACCATACGGGGCTTGTGCGTCGCGACCTGTAGTTAGTCAACTTTAGCTCGTAAACATAAGAGTACGGCATGCTTTATTTGCAGAGATTAGGTTTGGTATTATTAGAAGAATTTTTTACGGAAGAAGAACAAGTTCTTTCTTTGATCTTCTCCAACCAACCCCTTTTTCTTTACATGGATCGCGTCGAGAACGTATTTGGTATGTGGATATTATCTGTCAATTAATTTACTCTAGTTATTATTTCTTCCGACATATAAGTTCATATAAATTCACAACAATCTTCCTTGTCAACCGTGAATCAGTCACCCAATGCAAATGTTTGCTGGTGAATACAATTATGTATTTCTAATTCTATGTACTTTTATGCTTGTGCATGAAATGAGCTCCCCTCCTCCCTTATTGACCTAACCATCAGAGCTCGAGTTTCCACAAACTTATTCCAGCTCAACTTAAATCAAGCGCGAGATAGGCCTTCGATCAATTTCGAGCCAAGCTGAGCTTAGCTTAGGTCGTTAATGCCTCTATAAATGCAACAGAACTACAGAAGTTCTCTATTAGAGTTTCTGGTTTGAAATCCAAAAGCTTCTTAGTCGAACAACTCAATGCCTCCATAAATGTAACAGAACTACACAAGTTCTCTATTGGAGTTTCTGTTTTGAAATCCAAAAGCTTCTTAGTCGAACTCAGTCGAATGTTTTAAGCAACTTTGAACCACTCAAATAACTTAGCTCAACTCGCTCAAACCCAACTCATTCGCCGCGAAATAAATACATACTCAAAGTTGAAGTTTCTGTTTGATTTGGGCCGAGTTAGTTTCTAAAAACTCGAACTCGCGCTTCGCTTTCAAGATCTCTTTTGACGTAAACGGGTCCTTAGATCATCTCGCTAACAATCGGCTCATTTATTTATTTATTTATGCCACAAAATATAGGAAAACTGAAAAGCTTGTATCCGCTGCTTGCGACATCAAAACCAAACCTTTATGGATACATGCGAGGCCGAAGAGGTAGTAATTACTACTAAGCCAGCTAAGAAGCGGTGGGAAGAGGTAAAATTGCTTCACGTTTCACATCATTCCAAATTATGATTCTGGGAGCTGCCCAACCAGCTTTTTGAATATTTTCTTTTTATTATATTTTCGTTCAAAATTTTTCTTTTCTTTTCCTTTTTCTTTTTTCTTTTTCCTTTTTTTGGGGCTTATACCAAGATGGAAATGGAATAGATATCCTCGTATCCAAAGAATCGAAGAGAGGATCTATCCATGGGGGAATAAAAAGCAACAGCTCGGAGCTGGAATGGAATCGAGATCAAATCGAAATCGAAATAAAAAGGCATGAACATGATGATGACCCCATCGCACGGGCTCATCAATGGTGGCGGTCGGTTTTTAACCACAAACGGGACTTTTTCGAATTCTATTTTTCCCGTTCCCTTTTTGTCCCCCATTCTTTAATAAAATATCTCAAACTACCCCCACACTTGCTCAAATTGTTCGTTCGTTAATAAGATATCCCTCTCATTCTTTTTTTCTTTTCTTTTTTTTTTTATTTTTGTTACCCTCAAAATTGATAGATAAGTTTATTGGATCTTCTCACTGTCGACTGAAATTAAAGTTTAATCAACTTTATTTGTCCCTAGTAATGCAACTTTGCTAATATGAATGGATCATTTGTTTCTACTAAGCCGTCTTTACTAGTTGTTACGGAAAGTCGCATTTTTTATTCCACAAATTCTATCTTGGCCTAGATTGATAAAGACTAAATGCATCCGTTTTGGTGATTTCACAAGTATCAACAGCTTACTACTCTAATGCTATAATAAAGTTGTAATGCAAACTGTAATTACAGAAGCACCATAACCCACTTTTTTGGTGCCGATTACCTACATGATTTTTTTTTTCTTTTTTTTTGAGAGATAGATAGCACGCTACCTACTTCGTTTATTTCATTAAGAAATAAATTTAGCTGAAAATGTGAATCAACTAGGATTCGAACTTGGAACCTCGGGTACGTACCAACCATCAAACTCTTTGCCGCTTGCTCTACGGACGGTCAGTCCTACATGAGTTTATTATTTGGTTGCGCGCATTGAGTTATAACTATACATAAATTTAATTTGATGTCCGAATTGATGCATTTGAATTCAACTTCAACTATAATGATTGAAACTTATATCCAATTTGATCACGATCATAAGTACATCAATTGAAAAGATCTAGCAACTTAAAATAAAAAATAAGCGGTGAAAATAATATCACCATTTCATATATAAGTGATAAAATTTTATAAATATAATTTTTAGCTATATACAACTATACAAATTAATTATATCCCGCCAAACAAAATTATATTTATAGCTACTACAAACTTAGCATGAATTATGTGAGATTTGATGTATCTTTTTACCTGAAAATTTTACGACAAAAAAAAAAAAGCTAAAAGAAGTTCGATCGTAATGAGAAGAGAAGTTCGCGAGGCATAGTTCGGAAATTTTTTCAAGACAAGAAGGACAAAAATGGCAAAAAAAAATAAAAATAAAAATAAAAAAAGGCGCCCCACAAAAACGGGGTGGGGGGATGGATGGGAGAGAGAGAGAGAGAGGGGGAGGTATGCGGCCGCGCGGCGTCGCCTGCCTGGGGCTGGCTGTCCACTCCGTATTTCCACCCAACCGTATCACACCCAGCTCTCCTCCCGGTGTCGGTGTGGTCCACCTCACCCCCCCTCCTTTATGCGCCCGACGCGAGGATGATATAATGACTACGATCATGGCCCCTCCACCCCCCTCTGCCCTCTCCCCCCTCCCCTCCCATCCATTTCAATTATTATTATCATGCAATGCAATGCAATGCAATGCATGCACTCCCACCCTCCTTGTTTTTGTTTGTTCGGCTAGCTGGCCCCTCCCGCCTCTGCTGCTTCTGTTGTCTTCTCATATTTATATTTAATAAAACTAAAACATTCCATAGAATAAAAATAAATTACAGCTATGCTTTGCATCGAAAGAAAATAAAATTTTGAATTTTATTAAAAATATTTTGAGCAAGTTTTTAGTGAAGTGTTCCGATTAGGTTGCTAGTAGTTCTTAAAGTTAAATAGGTAGGTGGTTGAATAGTATGATCCAACGGATAAAAATAGTTAAAAGGTTTAAATTTAACGGTCGAAAATTTATGAATATAAAATGGTATATACTTATAAAGGTATAGTAATCGAATTTTATATATATATATTATAGTTCAGTCTCTATCAACAGGTTCAAATTATAAAATTTTAAATATTTTTTTTTTATGAGATATGTATGTGGAATAGAATTGCTGCCTGCAGATGAGATAAGGAGAGTAATAGATCCGGTGCACGGGCAGCGGTGCATGCAGTCAGCACCCCGCCCCTCTCTCCTTCCTCTTCTTCTCTTCTCTCTCTCTCTCTCCGACAGCAGCAAAATATCAGACAGCGATCACGACGTCCCCCGAATCACGCGGGCCCCACAGAAGGATGAAGGGAAGGGAAGGGGGGAGAGAGAGAGGGAGGAAGAGGAAGCGAATCCGCGGTCACGCGCGCGCCCTCGATCCGACGGCTGTCCTCCAATCCCCGACCGGGCGGTGATCTCGGGCTCGCCCTCCGAGGCGCCAGATCGGACGGCGCCGAGGCCTTCTTCCATCCCGCTCGTGCAGAGAAACATATCATATCATCTCGTCTCATATGCATACGCACACGACAAGCGCCCGAAGAGAAAAGAAGAGAGAGAGAGGGGGGACTGGGGGAGGAAGGGCACGCGCACCCAAAACTCATCCATTCGCCCCCACGCCCTCATTCATTATCTCCCTCCATCGTCCCCTTTTTTTCTTTTTTTTCAAAAAAAAAAAACACCCCAACAAACATAATTTTTTTTTTTTAAAAAAAATTTATTTTTTTATTTTTTATTAAAAAAAATTAAAACAAAAAGAGGAAACTCTCTCTTTTTATACCCTCTGAAGGGCTTTAAAATCCCACGCCACTCTCGACTACTACCTCCTCCTCCTCCTCCTCCTCTTCTTCTTCCTCTGTTTACCAGGATTTGGAGACTCGAATTTTCGCAGGGTCTCTCTCTCTAAACAATTCAAATATCCTTTCATCTTAAATTCACGCGATTCTTCTTCTTACTCAGATCGATCAATCAAATTACAGGGTTTGAAGAAGAAGAAGAAGAAGCAGCAGCAGCAGCAGCAGCAGCAGCAGAGAAGTTTTAAACGACAACATGCCGTGGGTGTGGCTGTTCGGGAGCAACCGCTTGGTGGTCTTCTTCCGCGTCATTCTGTGAGCTTCGACTCTCCCTCTCTCGCTCCGAATCTCTTCGAATTCTCGGATTGCTTTACACAAATTAATGAAGTCGTGACGACGATCGTTCCTTTTGGTTTGCTTGCAGGTGATCAGATCGAGTTCCCGGTCTCAACTGCTGAGACGGTTGTTTTTCGTTTTGTAGGGTGGTGGGGGGAGGGGGGAATTGGTTGGTTTTGGTTCTGCGGGAATGAGAATGTGCATTGCGCTCAATCTCACGAGATATCGCACGGTTAGGGTTGGAGAGATCATTATGAAAGCACGAGTCGTCGCCTACTCCCAGCTAGTCCGAATTTGTCAGGTGAAAACTTTTTTAAAAACTGGAATTGTTTCAATCTCTTCTTCTTCTTCTTCGAACTGCTTATAATTTTGCATTTGCTGTAAATCTTTTTACAGCGTAAGTACATGTTCTTTGGTTTGTTACCAATCAGATACTGATTCTGATACGTCCGTGCATCGCACTGCTACATTAAAATGGTGAGGGGTGAAAATGTATGTATCTGTTTCGTGATATACATATTACAGCAGAGGAGTATAACTGTATGAGAGACCTTTTTAAGCATAGGGAAATGTAGTGACATGCTTGTTGTGTATATTGAAATATAGACGCGTGTGGAGTAGCTTAACATGTTTATAATTAGTATACGAATACAAATACTTGTATGTATCTATTTTTTTTATTTTTTATTTTGGAGAGAGATAGGTAGCACGCTACCCGCTTCGTTTATTTCATTTAGAAATAAACTTAGCTGGAAAATGTGAATCAATTAGGATTCGAACTTGGGAACTCGGGTACCAACCACCAAGCCCTTTGCCACTTGCTTTAGGGACGGTCAGTTACTTGTATGTATCTATGTCGACATCTTTGTCTCAAAAGGTTGTAACAGAGTTAAGCTTGTTGCTTAAGCCTGTTACGTAGCCTCCCTACAAGCAAGTTTTGCTTCTTCAAATGGAGACATTCGACATAAATATGCGCTGTGTTCATGTATTAATAGAACTTTATTTGACCCCTGTTATCCACGATTCGAGTACAAAAAATTATTTCTGATTAATGTACTTCTGTTGGATACATATTTGCTCTGATTCATATCTATTTGCAGAAACTCTGTTGCTTGTTATATCTATTGTTTATTCGTAAGTTAATTTACATGCATGTAGACCTAGTGTTTTTGTTATATTATTGTGCTTCCAATGATATGGTTCCACTAATGCTTTGGTATTCCAACGGTAGGCGTTTTATGTTATACTATTGTGCTTCCAATGATATGGTTCCACTAATGCTTTGGTATTCCAATGTAGGCTGAATACTTCCGCCAGCTACTTAAGCCCGTTACGTAGAATCAGTAGACAACCTGTGATCAGTTTTGGCTTTTAGACTCGTCAAACACACGGCAAAATTTGGTTTCAGACTTCATCAATCGCAACGCAAAGGGAGAAGAAACAAAGTCTTGGGAATGACAGACGCGCGATAGATAAGCTCCTTCCTCACCTGCTAAGCGGCGACTCTGCTTCAAACAAGAACTCGAGAGAAAAATCCACGGTTTTCCGGTAGTCACAGCCATTTGATCGCTCACAGCAACTACATCATAAAAGTTCTAAACACAGTAGCGATCTAATGCAGAGTGACCCTAGATTCTTTGGTGGAACGACCTCTCCACCCCCTGCAGGAGCTCTTTACAATAACGGTGTCCCTGCAGTAGCCCCTGGCTTCGACGACTCTCTCGTAGGCAGGAATTATCATGACTTTCCTGCTCCGCTTAACCAAGTCGAGTTCCAGCCCTCCGAGACCTGCCCCAAGAACTTTGTAATCTTCGATCAGACGTACAACAAAAGCAGGGTCATGTTCCACCCTTCTTTGGCCCACAAATTTGGGTCCCCAAGCTTCAACGTCTACGGAACTCATGCCCATGAGGCGGGAAAAAGCACTTACAGAGACAACGAATACGAGGAAGATTACTCGACTCAGTACCACAAAGAGGATACGGAAGAGATTGATGCGTTGTTGAGTTCGGAAGAAGGGGAGGAAGACGATGTGGTGAGCACCGGAAGGACCCCGAGCTACCGTAGCGGCAGCTCGCCAGATTCGTCATGCTCGTCGTCAAACGGAAGGAAGGCTGGCAAGATGAAGTCCACTTATAGCCACAATGTTCCCTCCGGAAGCGGAAGCAATGGAAGCAACAGCGAGCGAAAGAGGGAGAGAATGAAGAAGATGGTGAGAACACTTAAGGGAATTATCCCGGGTGGAGACCAGATGGATACCCCTGCCGTTCTCGACGAAGCTGTTCGGTACCTGAAATCACTCAAAGTAGAAGTAAAGAAACTCGGAGTGCACAACTCCGGCAGCTGAGCAGTAACAATCATGCATGGTAAATCTTTTCTTTTCCCCCTTGCAACTACTTTTGTAGCAAGGTTACAATCTTAAAGAAGGAATCTTACTCTCTTTTGCTAAAAATCTAATAGAATGAACTGTTGCTATTGTGCAGTGTGATGATTCGGTGCGCCCTTTTCTGCCCCACGTTCCGTTACGGCTTTATGCCTCATGATAAATGGATGGGAGGGAGAATAGTGCTTTGTCTAGTGATAAGGGATGGAAGTGGGGGCAAAAGGGCAATAGGAACAAAGAGAGAGGAGGATGCTTCCTTTTCCTTTGCGGTGGGCCTCCCTTTGTTGGCGACGGTGTTCGAGCATTGTAGCGTGCGGTCTTGTGCTTTGCTTTGCTTTGCTTTGCTTTGTTTTGTTTTGTTTGCTCCTTTTACGCGAGGAGTGGCTTAGTGTTGCCATGATGATACTGTGTTACTATCTCTCTCTCTCTTTTTCATGTTGGGTATGGCACTACTAATCCATCTTCTACTTCTTTTTTTTCTCTTCTGGTTGTCACTTTTTATTTAAGCATGAAACTCTTACTCTTTAATTAGGTCTATATAATATAGTTACGGCTGTCGCGCTTTTTGGTGGTTCTTAACTCTATGTTTCATGGTTATAGTACTAATGATGTCTGCTTCTGTAATAGCTTTCTTTTATAAGGTTAATGTTGATAATAATTATGTTGTGCGCATGTGTGTGGTGTGTGTGTGTTAGAAAAGGACTAATTGTCATCTTAATTTTCTAATCCAAGTTTCTTTATTCGATGTACAAGAAAAGCATGTATCGCTCAAAAAGTTTTCTCTTGGATCTCTTGTTAACCACTTAAGTAGTCTGATTTTTCGAATTTGGCTGACCCTGTTCACCATGTCGCTGAGCTTTTTTGGCAGTTGTTTAAAGTGCTTATATAATTTATTTACAATCATAAAACAGTTTATTCTTCTTGGTTTATTCTTCTCGGTTTACGATTTTGGTTCAAGGTTATTTTTCAATTCTTAAAATCTAATTTAATCATAAAGCTCGTCTTCTATACAATTAGCAAATCCGATAAGAAATGGTACTATTTTTAGCTTCAAAGATTGGTATTTGGAATGTTGAGATAGTGGAGCGCTGATAAATGCTAATGGGTCAAAAATTTGAGCTTTTAAATTATATGTATTTTAATAGTTACGTTATATTCTTTTGGTTCCATGGATTTGGACTGGACCTGAATTGTAACAATGGCCTATATTGAGGGATCAGCTGGTGTGTGAAAACGCAGTTAAAAATAAAAAAAATAAAAAAAAAAAATCCATGATATATAGCATGTTGTAGTTCCATTAACCATTATTAAAAATTTTCACAGAAGGTGAAAATATACGGAGATCCCTCAACTATAGGCCATTGTGAAACTGAACCTTCAACTTCAAAATTTTCAATACGCATCCCTTCAACAGTTCAACTTCTCATTTCTTAAAAATTTAGTTAAAAATTTTATTAAATTTTAGTCCAAAATAATGTAAATTATTAAATTTGATGAAATTACTAATTAATTCACATCATCTTATTCCAAAAATGTAAGGCCAAGGGAATATAAATTAAAAAAGAATTTACAAATGAGGAGCCTACTCCATTCAGAATCGCTCACAATAGTGTGGATTGGATCGTATTCGAGTTCGGTTAATTACGACCCAAACTCGAGCATTCGATTTACAAACGAGTGAGGGATAGGCGATACAGAAGCGAATACGCTGAAAACGTTGATTAAAAAATAAAAAATAAAAAAAAAAAAAGATAATGCTTGCTCTCCGTAGAATTATTATCCCTTACTCAACTCTCGCCTTCCCCGTTGTCATCAAATTTTCGCCTCCGAAGATGCAGGCTATGGCTACGAGCTCCGACGCGATAGAGCTCGAGGAGGAGAAGGAGGGGGAGGAGGAGAAGAAGAAGAGGAATATTTTTGTAGCGGGGTCGACGGGGCGGACTGGCAGGAGAATCGTGGAGAAGTTGCTGTCCAGAGGGTTTGCCGTCAGGGCGGGCGCCACCGACCTCGACAGGGCCGGAAGCAGCCTCCCTCAGAGCCCCGACCTGCAGCTCGTCAGTTTCGGCAAAAGCTCCAGAAATTTTTTTTAGCTTTTTGAAGTTGGATTTCTGTTGATCTCTCTGAATTCTCGGGCAGGTGAGGGCCGACGTCACGGAGGGGGCGGACAAGTTGGCCCAGGCGATTGGCGGCGCCGACGCCGTGGTTTGCGCTACAGGATTCAGGCGATCGTGGGATCTTTTTGCCCCCTGGAAGGTTAGTTTTGAAGAGATTCCTGTGAAAATGTATATAATGCTTCGATGCTTTGGACATGTTGAATTAGGATTGATGCTAGCTAGTTGAGTTTACACTCGTGGAGAAGTGCAGCTCATTACAATGAACAGCGCGAAACCCCAATAAATTTTTCGTTTACAATCTCTCCGAATTTTGTCAAAGCCGCAACATAATGTGAGCCGAATTTTGTCAAGCTGCGCAGTTTGAAGTGAGTCAGGTCTACTAAGAATTTGAGACACATCTAGTCGATAAAAAAAAAAAAAAAAAAAAAAAAAAAAAAAAAAAAAAAAAAAACTCCTTTCTCAGGTGAAGCATGCATGGCAGACTCAAATCATGAAAACCATAATTGAGATGACATTTGCTGCAGATGCATAGCCGCTAAGTCGTTCTGAGTTTCAATTTACCATATCAGAAGGTTTACTAGACCATAACAAACAGAGAAGCATTTGGATGTAGGTAGACAACCTCGGCACGGTGAACCTCGTGGAGGCATGTCGGAAAGCTGGGGTGAACAGATTCATACTTATCAGTTCAATTCTGGTCAATGGAGCGGCGATGGGCCAAATCCTGAATCCAGCTTATATTGTTCTCAATGTGTTTGGACTGACATTAATAGCAAAACTGCAGGCCGAGCAATACGTTAGAAAATCTGGTATTAATTACACAATTATACGACCCGGCGGCTTAAGGGACGAACCCGCTGCTGGAAATATAATCATGGAACCGGAGGTAACTTTTGATTAATTTCGAATTGCCTCTAGCTCTTTCGGTCGTATTTTTGAAGTTCCCCTGAATTTCGATCGACATGCTTTGTAGGATACGCTCTATGAAGGTTCAATATCCAGAGATCAGGTGGCAGATGTTGCAGTCGAAGCGTTGGAGTGCCCAGAGTCCTTCTACAAAGTTGTTGAGATTGTTGCACGTGCTGACACTCCAAATCGCTCAATCAAGGATTTATTCAGTTCTATCAAGCAAAAGTAATCTCTTCTGATCGATGATATATAGTATTGTGTGATTATGGTTTATCCCTTCTTTTTTTCCCATTTGAGTTACATTTCTCCCCTGTATCTTTGATTGTTAATATGGATGTCAAGAAGAGCTGTTGCAGAGTGATAAATTTGGCATGTATTATAGGTTGAGATTTATATTGTGATAATTGTCAAGAAAAAGCATCAATAAGCAAGCCATAATTGGAGATATTATTATTCACCATGTATGCGCGATTGCACTATATATGTTAATACTAGTTCCTTTATGAATTAACCTGTGGTTGCTCGACGCAGGAAACAAAGCAATTCAAGATTGTTACCATGAGTAATATAGCAGCAAACGCTAGGATCATGATTTGGCTAACCACATGCAATAGTAACTCGATTTCAAATAGAACACTGACTTAAAAAGAAGTAATTACAGTTGCGAGGTGCATGTCGCATTTTCCTCCCACATGAACTAAATCTTTACAATCAATCCTGCTTGTGCAAGGAACTCCAAAGAAGAAAAACACTAGCTGCCTTATATAGGTGTTAGTGCTGCGGGTTGGCGGTATACAGCGACCTTAGCTGCCTGTTCAGGAGCTTGCTGTCGTGGACAACCGTTTGCAACTCAATATCGTCAGACCACCATTGCTGCAACCCATGAGCTTCTAGAAACTTCTTTGGCCCTTTAGACAACAGAATCCGCTTTGCGGCTGCAGCAGCAGCACTGCTACTACCTGTCGTTTCTGGTTTGTCGGGAGAAGTATCAGTTGCAGCTCCCGAGCGATCTGTATAGTAGCAGCAAATGTAGTCGCTGTTATTCACGTACAAATACGGCATCCATTTCTCAGCTTCTGCACGTACTCTATTCCCTTCTACTGCAGCTGCAGCAACAATTCCATCGCTGGAAGCCCTCGCGGCTCTAAATTGCTTCCAGGCTTTGCCAGCCTTCTCCCCCGCAATCCGTAGGGTCATGGCAAGCGAAACCGACGGGGGATTGAACAGATGGCACTCCACGAATACACCTTCCTTTGCAAGGGCTTTGCCGACCTGAAGCGCAAAGCTGGCTCCCAGCGAGTGCCCGCCTATGCACACATTGTTACCTCCATATCTCTCGATGGCATGCTTCACCGCATCCAGAGCTCCATTAAAGCGCACCGAGCCCTTCAAGCTCTCCCATGCCAGGTACCGAAGATCATCCTCGATATCTCTTCTCGCAGTAGGGCTCTTCAGAAGCGTTCCCCTGAGCGCAAGCACGGCTCTGGGGGCACCAAGCGGTCTCATTACCACGAGATCGGACATGGCAGCCAAGCGGTCCCATTCAAGAACGGCGCCATAAATCGAACCGTCTCTTTCGTCAACGAGAACCTGCACCAGCTTATACTTGAAAGGCTTCCACCACTTCGGGGCGAGACCGTCATCGCCCATTCTGTTTTCTTGCCTATCTAGCTCGAGCAAGTACGCAACCTGTACGAAGCATGATATCGCCATCCGCTTGTATTTCGGATCCCTCCTGCAAGTATAAGCACTGCTCAGTTATGAACCTGCGTCTGCACTTAAAATTGAAAGCGAATGAGGTCCGGGACTCAAAAAGCATGCTATACTTTTTTTTAAATTTCAGAGGACCAAGTTACCTTCTCGCACGAAATACTGCGTCAATTTTGATCTTGAACTCAATTACCGCCCCAGATATGTTCAGAATATACTTGGGATATTCGGATATAAAACTTCACTAAAATAAACAGGCATGTCTCATGGAAATGCAACTTAAAAAGCAATTCGTGAACTAGATAAAAGAGATTTACTTCTTTAGCAGGGCAACCAAAGTTCATACTACATAGTTTTTTTTACCATGCAACCTATTCAATTTATACAATCTTATTTTATTAAACAAAACCAGCATCATCCAGCAACTACACTTTTGTGCATTTCGCATCCGAAAACTCGACAATTATGAACAACAACTACTGCAAATCTTTTAACCTATTAAACAAACAGGATTGAGATTGATGCAACTGTTTATGCAGGGAATGAACGAAACCACACATTGTTCTGCATTGGGAACCGAACACCATTCTGAATCAATCAGGAAAAAAAATAATAAAACCGATCAAATAGAGAATTACCAGTTAGAACTGATGAGATCTCTCCAGTTAGGGGAGGGGAGGTTGCGAGGGCCGGAGACGCGGAAATCGTAAGGATGCGCTCCTCCCTCCATTATTTCCCCAACTTCGGCCGCTATCTTCCCCATCGCCACATCACCACCGCTCCCTTCTGCTGTGCCAACATCTCCCCCTCCTCCTCCTCCTTTTGCTTCTTCCTTCTTGACACTCCTTCCTACCGATTTTTTCATGGCGTCGCCGACGAACGCACGAGGAGTCGAGAAATGGGCGACGAAGTGAAACCAGGGCCGCAGAGGCTCATCCACTAGTCCCTCCTGTCCGAGTCTTGCTTCCCAAGTTATTGCCTGCTCCCGGTCCACTCCTACATGTTGGCTTAAATGAGCAAGCATCCTGTTCTGTGACAGGAGGTCATGTTATGCTAAGTCATGTTCGAAATGGCGTGAGGCCGGTTAGGCCGAGTCTTGTTCCAAGTGGCGTGAGGCCGGTTGGATCGAGTCATGTTCGAAGTGGCGTGAGACTGATTGGACCGAGTCATACTCGCGGGCGCTGTATCTGTACGCTTTAAGTAAATTGGTTGCTTATTTTTGACAGCTCGAGTTTTTGGGATTAATAGTTAGCGCCAATGATCCGACATTATATCTACGAAATTTTATAAACTGTGTCAATAAAATTTTATTTGGCTAAATATTGATGTACTGAACCGTTTGTTACCGGTATAAAAGAGGCAAGACGTTTTAATTATTATTGCGTCATCGATTATGGTGTTAATATTTAATCAATTAAATTATTGAGAATCATAATACACGTATCTTATAATTTTAGAACCAGATATGTAATTTAGTCGAAATGTTATTAATATATATATTAAATTCGTCTTATGTCGAATAATATTTTAGATGGTATTATATGAAAGCAAACTCAAAATTCTATCCATTTTAAAATGTTATTTGTAGCTTACTGCTATTTATTACTTCATCACATGACATTAGTTATACATCAGCAAAAAATTAAGAAGTTAGATAAAATGGGGATTTAACAGCCCAATTGATTGCGCAACTAATAAACGGGGGACTGATGGGGGCCATGTATGTAGCATAACATATATTGCTGGTGCAGAATTGTGTGGGTGCACCGGGTGCATGAATCCATTTCCCGTCCCACTGGGCTGGGCCGAAGATTCCTACGCTGAATTAATTTACGAGTCTCAACCGCGTGCGACGCGTTCGAGACTTCGAGCAGCCATAAATTTGAGAAGCTTCCAGCCATCAAACTTTTTTTTAAAAAAAAAAAATATTATTTTGCTTTTATTTCCTTTTGACCCGGTCTTTTGTCTTGATGCTCTCTCCTCTTGATTTAAAAAAAAAATATATATGGCATATTATTCGTTTAGTTTAAAATTTTAGAAATAAACTTAAGTACAAATATGAATACACCAGAATTCGAATATAGAATCTCGAGTATCAAACACAAAATTCTTTACCTTTTATGCCAGAGACGGCCTCTCTCCTTTTTATTTGTGAAATAAGGCTGCGAAAGAACTAGCCAGCAATTGTAGCATACTTGCACTTCAGGGAGATTGGTGAGAAAACACAATAAATTCATATGTAATATTATATTGTGCTTTTGTTGATTCCCTTATGCTATAATTTTCGCGAATCCACTGATTTATTATTTTCATTCTATATGTATTATGTATTTAGCCTAAAGTGTTATATGGTGATCAATACCAAACATATCCTTAGGTATCTTGGTTGCGATCCAATAAACTAGCGATTGAGCCCATGATACAATAACAAGTTTTTAAAAATAAACGCGAGAGCTCACTCTCACATCATTTTTTGGCAATGCAAAATCCAAATTGATAGTTGGCACTGTCAAGCACGATTTAAATTATTTAATGTTTTTAGAAATTAAATTTTATGGTTTTGAAATGTTATTATCCTAGTGTCAAGTAGCTAGTCTTAAATTCACTTATATATGACCTATTGAAATTTTTTAATTTTGAGATCATTTGATTCATTTGGCTAATAAACAAATAATACTATAAAATTAAAAAATTAAAAAATTTAAATAATTTGGATTAAATTTAACCGTGTAAATTGTTGACTAATCTATCACCGGAAATAACGGGGAAGTAAACAACTTTAGTGCTCCGTATATATAGACATAACTCAGCTTGCTTAATACCTTTGGTCGTTGTATCAATATGTAAGGCCGGTCATGTCAAATGAACTTGTTCAAGAAAAGTTAACGAACCAGACGGGTCTGATATTTGTTGAAAAATGATACAAAATTAATTCATGACGTTAATGGGCGTGGTTTGTAAAATGATATGATATTAATTTCATATAGTTAATCATGTGGTTCACCACATTACAAGTCGAATTGACTATTCTTTGGTCTTGTAATTAGAGGACTGATGCAGGGGAAAACACCTACGGTTTTGACTAGGTTTTTAAGAACTACTGTATAAGCGGGGACGGAGATGTTGTGAACGGGACTGCTCATGAATCAATTAAAAAGAAAAATTTCCTCTTGTTTAAACTTTTTATTTCTAAATATGCATATGCAGTAATATATATATCGCTTCTGTATATTCGTATACATGCATTTATATTTTAGCAGCTTCTACCTACAATATACACAAACAATCACCTTGCTCGAAGAAATACGGCAAATTAATCAGCCTAGTACTCGGAGTTCATTTTTAAAGTTGGAGCTAGCGTAGTGTCATTTCGAAGTATATTTTTTTGAGAGATAGATAGCGCGCTACCCGCTTTGTTTATTTCATTTAGAAATAAACTTAACTGGAAATGTGAATCAATTAGAATTTGAACTTGGGACATCGGGTACCAACCACCAAATCATTTGGAAGTATATTAACTCTTGTTATCAACTGTAGCTGGTGCGATTGGCTGAGAACTTAATATTTCAAATTTGATGTTTAATCATTTTACATTTTTATTAATATTTATTTTTTAAAAAAATAAACGAAACAAATAACTTGCTATTTTCTCTCTCTTTCACAAAAAAAAAAGTGCTTGTTTGTTTGGTTAGAATGAGATATGCTTAGAAAATTAACCTACTCCAACCTAGTTAATTAGCAAATAGTAGAGGACCTGCAGCTGCTGGATATATAACACAATGAAAGGAATGATGACCCTACAGCCACCCATCACAGAAGGAGAAGAGCCCTAGCTACTCAATGAATCCAGGGGTTGTGCCCTTCATCAGATGGGCACCTTTCTCGACAAGGTGTCTGCAAAAGTTTCTTTCCCCTTTCATCATTTGTGCACCCTAAATTGTCTTATGTCAACAGAGACTAATTAGCCCCTGCCATGAATATGATCACCACTCTTCTGATCATATCCTGCCTCATATTATGGCTCCACTTCCCATGGAAAACTGGCCTTCTCTTAAAAGTCCACCAGTACACACTATTCATAGTAACTTTTTCACAGTTGGCCCCTTTAAAGATGAGAGAGAGAGAGAGAGAGAGAGAGAGAAAGGGTTGGGGTAAGCTTAGAAATTTAAGTTTCAAGCATTCAAAAAGCAAGAGAACGCTTCACCCTAGCTCCTCCCTCCCAGTGCAGTTCATATGCACTTATTACTATTCTCTAGTCATCGACCACGTGTTTGCTTCACCGAAAATAAAACTCAATTTATGCTAAATTTTTGAGTTAAAATAGAGTAGATGTTAAAAAATAAAAAAATAAAAAACTACTGTTTGTTTGTGTAGCTGTAAAATTAAAATTTTTTTAGTTATCCTATTTATTTGGCAAGAAGTGAATAGTGTAAAAACCGGAGATATGAAAAATTAGTTAATATTTTTGTTTATTTTGTTCTCATTTTTTTCGTACGTTATTTTAGAGAGCTTGAGTTTCAGCCGAAGATAAAGTTATGATAAATTAAACAATGAAAGTTGATATTTACCGTCTTAAACCATTTCAACCCTCTCCATTTTTCAGTGGAACAAATACACAATAGCAAAATCTACATTTTATAAGTTACATAGTAAGAAAATTACAGTACTACTAATTGACATTTTTGTAAAATGGGAAACTTACCGTCACATTTGAGGGCAGGTTACCGGGAAACAATATTTAAAAACCACAGAATGGTAAGGATGTAACTCTGAGCCATTTGTAGGATACTAAACTGTAAATCCGCTAGCTATACTACAAAAAGTTTTCTGACGATATTGTTTCGTAGCCTCTTCAATTCAAACGGCCTTAGATTAAATTCTCCATATTCTTCATTTAAAACAGTATAACTTTATGTTTGTTTTTTTTATAATTTTTATATAAAGTAATTAAATATTAAACTTGAAATTTTAAATACCGACCATTAAATTTATAGCCAAACTGCATTAGGTGCGGTCGGTATAAACTTTAAACCACTTTTTGCTTTGCATTGCATTGCTTCTAAGGTGGTGTTGGATAAGGACGTGAGAGAAGCAAAGGGGGGGGGGGGGGGGGGGGGNAAGAGCTCGTTAAAGGTGTACATTTTTTTTTTTTTTTTTTTTTTTTTTTTTGCGTGCGTGTGCTACGTGTGGTGTGCAAGAGAGCTAGCTTGTTTCTTATGCAAAGCTAGGTGTACCTACTTTCCGTGCTCCTCTCACCTGCTCGCACGCTGCAGCGTGCACGGCTACGAAAAATAATGCTCGACTACGTTCTCCTTTCGTAGCGCCAGCAATAGTCCGACCCAAGCATCAAAAACAGTTAGACGCACGAAGTGCATCCGGCAGGGAGTGCACAAGCGAAGAGACCAGGGTGTGTTGGAATTAACGATCTCGATAGGAGGTTTACACACGCTCACCCCGGGACGTAAATTTTCAGGTGCGCAATAATTGGGGAGTGGTGCGGCTTGTCGAAACTGATTCGAACCAGACACCGAGTAGGCGGGGATGGGATGGTCGAGTTGCGGTATAATGAATCCGGAACTGCCAATCGCGCACGATATAATTACTGTGGTCCCGTGTTAATTAATACGAAGAATTTTGCTGTACTCACTCACAATTACGTGCATATCAAATTATAGCGTATGTGTGATTTAAGAGACTATCGTACAAATTTTACTTGAATTGAAATGATCATTTGATCTGCTTAAATATGTCAAAGCTATCGAGTCAGTAGAAGTCGATTGAGGCTTGTGGTCCTACAGGCGCAATGTTGTGTGTGTGGTATGTTGCTATTGGAGTAGTACAATGAAATTTCTCTTGAACGTAAAGTAATATTAGAAGAAGCACTATAATAAATTTCCTTTCAGCAACTTAATTTTTTAAAAAAAGTGGAATCTGCAATTCTGATCTTCTTATTTTTTCACACTCAAAATCATATTTCCAATTCTGCTGCTGTAAAGGTTTCAATTTGTTTTATTATTATTAAAATATTTACTGTAAATAATTACCGCTAAAACAAATGACAGAAATAGAGCCAAATAAAATTTGCCAATAATGTTAAAGCAAAGTAATTAGTAGATAGAAAAGGTGCAACTTAAGGGAGGGATGTGGGGGGCTTAGATCCATAAATTGCACTTATTTTCCTACTTCTTTGCCCCCCTCAACTTCATCTCTACCAGTCTTCCACTCTCAAGCTCAAAGGCCATGACTGCAGGTCGCAATCCAGCGAGGACTGCTGCCGTATAAAGGGAGACTCTCTCTCTCTCTCTCTCTCTCTCTCTCTCTCTCTCTCTCTCGCTAAAATCTCTATCTTTCGCATGTTGGGATGCATGTTTTTGCTCAAGACCGCGCAACGCTTCCATATGACACCGCATCGTCGTGCCGGCCTATCCATATATCCATATTCATCAGTAATATATAGAATCGGTCGAGCGACAAGAAGAAGAAGAAGAAGAAGAAGAAGAAGCAGAAGAAGAGGATAGGCCTGAACGTCGATGCGCTGATTATGGTTAAGCTGTGCGGTCTTGCGCAAGATCATGCATGACCCTCACTCCCTCTTCCCGTATCATCATCTCATCATATGAAGATTTGGTGCACATATAGATAACATAGTTTTTAAAGTGACACATGTAGCGCCTCCCCTAACCTTGACTCTCTTTATGTTTAACTTCCTCTCCGAACAGATCGAGTTCAAACAGATCTAAATTAAGCCAATTGTGCTCTAAGCAGTACTCGCGCGGCGCAAAACCAACATCTCAAATGAAATATTCAGGTACATGTACGCACTACTGTTCCTTCATTATTTCCTCGGTCTTATTTGGATAAATAAATAGAAGAATAATAATAAAAAAACTATTCTAATTTGTCTTTTTTTCTTTCTTTCTTTCTTCTATTTGTCTAAAGGAAGTGTAAAACCTTATCAAGCACTTTTTATTTTAGTTTTTTTCCCACTCGCACTAATTTTACAGTTCTAGATCACTCCACTATTTTTTTTTATTTTTTATTTTGGGTAATGAAGTTAATTTGCACCGGAGAATATTACAGACAAGAAAAGCTCCTCCCCTCGGGGGGGTGGAGAGGACTGGACAAGTCTGCAATCCGACAAACCCATATCTCCGCCCGCCTTCCCACCACCCATCAACTCCGCGAAGAATTTGGCAATCTTCTTCCATGTGCAGTTCGGCGTAGATTCCGAACGACACATCAGCGCTCCTTTTCTTGTTTCTCTCCATTTCAATTGCCGGAATTGCTTAACAATCACTGGATCATTTACAAAGTGCTACTAGTATACCTGCTCAATTAGTAAGCTTACTACAAAAAGAAATATTTAAAATATTTGATAAACTTTAGAATAAGTTAATTCTTATGAAAATTGAAAGTTTAGAAATAAATATACTTAGTTATTTACCGATGTTTATATATGCTTGTACATGAATTTCAAAGGAAAAATATATATATATATAGTACAATTGCAGTGCAAGTCTCCGAGATTCGTCAGTGTTAGAGGTCACAAATCATGTCTCTGTCTGATTGTAGAATAATTTATTCATATGAGATTTTTCTAGTATAATTGTAATTAAAAAGTTTTATTTTTATTTATTCAAAAGTTTTGTTTTTAGAATACTTTTTATGAGGTGATTTATTTTATTTTAAAAAAATAACTTGAATACTGAATATGATATTCCATTCCAATCATTTGATTACATCGTATATTTATCGTAGGATTAATTTCATACAGCTCTCTATAAATATAGTAAATGACAAATATATTCTTATAAAGTTTAACTTTCATATATTATCGCTGTAAAAATTCTAATATTTTCAAATATGTCCATAATGCTAAAATCTATTAGAAAAAAAATTAGTTAAACTTTATAAGAATATATTTGTCATTTACTATATTTATATTATCGCTGTAAAAATTCTAATATTTTCAAATATGTCCATAATGCTAAAATCTATTAGAAAAAAAATTAGTTAAACATAAATTAAATATTTAATTTTGATTAGTTTTTTTACATTTTTATTTCTCTTATATTATATTGTTATGCTTTTTGAAAGAACATATTTGTGATGAAAAAATTGAAAAAATAAACAGTTCTCTAACGGTTCTTTAACGGTGATAAACTAAAAGAATATATTTGAAAATATCAGAACTTTTATAGGAACAATATATAAAAATTAAATTTTATAGAAATATATTTATCATTTACTATATTTGTATGAATCTGTATCAAATTAACCCTTTATCGTATATATAAATTTTTTATTTTAATAAATTAAGATAATATGCCAGAGTCATCTACGTGCTACTGCTCTTGTAGCTGTGTGTGTATATAAAGCGACTTTGCCATATTTCGTTTCAATGCCTCCCTGTTGTGTATTTACATCTTGGGAGCTGGGCCATGCATTGACGGGCCCAAAGGCCATGCCATTAATAATTAATTGCTCGTACGTGGGAACAGTGCTGTGCCGAGGATGCGCAGGAAATTAAAGCTTTTTGGTGAGTTTTTGCGTGTCTACGGTGCATTTTTAAGGTGCGCGCATGATAAAAGGGAAAAGCAGTTTTGCAGGGTCCCGAAAGGAGAAAGTGATGCCCGTTTTGTGCAGGCATAGGCTCCGTAGCTGGAAATGAAATGTTAAGAGGACTCATATGAGATAATTAATAGAAAACGTTACGTATTAATGTGTACTAATAGATTTAGAATTAACAAACTTAAATCTTTTAGGTTGTATGAATTTTATTAAGTATGTTACATCTTTGACCCACATGTGGAATAGATCAGGCCTTATCCTGCATTAGTTTTGTTTCAACTAATCTGTTCTAAATTTCCTCGCCGCATGATTCTGTACTCGATTATTCGACTTATGTATATAAGGCTTAACGAATTGTCGTGAACTTGCTACTACTTAGACCTATGGTAATTAATCACCTGGAATACGGAATCGAGACAAAAAAAAAGAAGCACAGCAAAAGAAACTCTTCATGCTGTGTTCATCGGATAATTGGTTCTAAGGGGGTCTAGAAGCTGCTGGATTATGCTTTTCTTAGTAAGATAAAGCCATGGAAGAACAATGATAGTAACAATAACTCTTATGGAGCTTTTTGAGGTTACATATTTATATATAGGGTAGTGAATTGACCCCATTCTACAGCATGGTTCTTGTTCCTTCCTTGATTGCTGCAACATTATATTCAATGGAGATCATGCCACTTTCATGCATGGTTTGCTGGGATTGATCCGTGCTCAGGTCGAACTTACAAACTGCTGTTCTTCAATGACTTAGCTGTCCAAGCTAGCTCTGTAATCAAACACAAATGAAACCGAAAAAATTGATATTGTTAATTAAGTGAAAACAATAATTCCCTTTCCTTCTTATAGTATATACACTTACCTGAAGAGGTTTTAGAATGAAAAAGCACGTCGCGATGAGAACATACGAAAACAAGAGTAGAAATCCCTTCATGAGGTGCCAATTCCCATCCTACGAAAGTAGACCTGTGTTATGGACTGCTTAACCAAGAAACTACGTACCTTGCTGACATTATTGAGATGTATTGTGCAATGTTTGATTTTCAGAAACAAAACATTATTCCAGGTGAATTAGTATTTGTTCAACTTAAAGGCCTTTCCATCGAAAAGATCTAGACATTCAACTATGTATGACGATATGTGAAGAAAAATTTCCAAAAATGCGTAGTTATTAGTATGAGTACTGCACCTCTCTTTAGTTAATTATCTCTCATCATTCGCACCAACGACAGTTTCATGCGTATGTTAACAGTTATACCTTTGTTGTTTGCTTATTTTCATTGATTCTAATTATGTTTAAATTGGATAAAGAAAACCATTCTTCAGATCAACAAATTATACAGGAATAGCACATGGATTTTCGAATTGAAGTTTTAGAAGTGAATGATCTTTTCGACGTTACCTGAAGCATGGAGGCAGTAATCAGAAACGACATAACCAGTGATGCAGTTTCAAGGAGATCGAAGTCAAGATCCATTTGGACACCCTTGATCCATGCCACAATCAAAGTTACTGGAATCTGATCATTTACGCAATTTTTTTTTTAAAAAAAATTGTAAGTTTATAAGTATAAAGTGAAATTTTGATAATCTTCATTATCTGAATAAAGAAGAGGGCGATCTTTAAACTGTTGGTCTCACCACAAACATGGAGATTTGAGTAAATGTAATATCCTGCAATGGAAGAGGATGACAGAAAATAAAAGCATTGTTCTTTTTATTCATGCAACAGCCAGACATACATAGAGTCTATAAAGAAGAAGATCTTGTCTTACAATTCTGTTCTTGCAAGCAAAGATGATTGTACCGGCAATGAGTTTGATAGGATTCCAACAACAGTCAGATGACTGCGCTAGCAAAACCAACAGCGGGCGTATCGACAACACTGTCGTCGCTGCGCTCTGCAACATCCTGATGATAAAGAACAACTGGAATTAGAAGAAACACTATCTGAAGTTAGCTAAAAGGAAGCAAGGGAAAAGGCGAAGAAGAATTAACCACCATACATCTCTTGTTTCGAGGAGCTGAGGATGGATTCTCAGCTGGAACAAGAGGCAGCCGCAATGCGCAACAAGCATCAAAATGCGGCATGATCTCGACAGCTGAAGTACTGCCGCAACTGGCTCTTTATGCTCTCCATGGCTTCCTGCTTATCCGTGAGCTGACGCAATGACATGGCAGAATGCACCCAGTTGTGATGTTATTTTTATCGATATGTCGAGAGCCGCGGAAATATGTTGGCAGAGGGCTGCAAGGTTGCTTACCAGTTGGCCCTGAATTGTTTGCAATTTGCCTGCATCATTTATTTAATTCAATTAGATAATTTGCAGACGAAATGTTGCATACGAATGTAAAATTAAAAGAGAGATCATCACAAATAGTTTCTTCTGAGCAAATGTGACATGTTTGATTTTTTTTTGTGATTTCAAAACTTACTCGCTGAGAAAGTTTACTCGTTCGGCGAGTGGAGCCAGGCCGATTAAACCCTTTTTATATGTATTTATATCTATCTTATTTGGTTGGATCTAATATAGTAAATAATATTATAATTATAAATTAATAATTAGCTTGATTGCCACTGGGCAGAAATTATATTTACAAATTTGAGCTGGCCCGGCATACTATCGGTAGCACGGAGGCCTCCGTACTACCAAGTTGTTTTCAATGATCTAGCTTTCAAATCGACGATCGGCTCCGTTAGACTTGATCTACACTATTAAAAGTATTTGAAAACTAAATTTCATAATTTTTCGGCATCATTTACCTATCAAATGAATAATCTAAAAATGAACGGCTGAAAATAAAAATCTGAAAAAAAATGATGATAAAAGACTTGAATTTAAGATCGGGGTACTGATCTTACTCTAAATAGTGAAAAAAAATTTCTGTAAAAATTTTATCAGATTTGGATTGTTTTACACCGTTAAATTCACAAATGCATCACATCAATCATTAAAATTGTCAATTTTGAAACCTTTTGATCACTAGTCAAATAATGCCGAAAAATTATGAAATTTAGTTTTTTAATATTTTTAATAGTGTAAATCAAATCTAACGGAGTCGATCGTCGATTTGAAAGCTAGGTCACTGAAAACAACTTGGTAGCACGGAGGCCTCCGTGCTACCGATAGAATACTAGCCTAGCTCTACAAATTTTATTATTTTATATAGAGAATGGTAAAATTATCCTATCTACTGCAGTTTAACCCTTTTTACACAATTGTAGCTATTGCAGTTCGATAGCAATTAACCAAACAGTAGAAATGGTTGTACATGCGCGAAGATTTGCAATACAAATAACTATGCAACCAAATAATTCATTAATGAGTTAGATTCTGAGAAATTTAATTAATTCAGAATCTACAAGAGTGTCGTGGCTTCTCAGTGACCGGAGATATATATACTAGAAAAGGCCGTAAGATTAGCTGGTTAGCAGATTCTTAATACATTACGGCAACTAAATTATAAGCTAATGTGAGACTTGATTATAAAATGTCGGATTCTGATCCAATATGGCCCAGTCTCTGCCACAGCGTATGATAATATCTGGTGTATACAAAACTTATAATATGCTAGTTTTTTTTTTAAGAAAAAAAGGTTAATTTTTTTAGAATTCATAAAAAAAAATTTCTCAATAAACTTTTCTCGATATATTTCCGTGAGAGGAAGGTAGCATGCTTCTCCTTTCGTTTATTTAATTTAGAAATAAATTTAGCTGGAAATATAAATCAACTGAGATTCAAACTTAAAACCTCGGATACCAACCATCTAGTCTTTTGCCACTTGTTTTAGGGACAGCCGGTTTAAAATAAAATTCACAATTAATTGTGCATTTGGATATAGCTGGGGGATAATCAAAATGTAGGAATAGGCAACTACGTACTGAATTAGGCGCGGGCTTTGGGTTTAATTAGATTACCTTACGTAAGAATATCCAAAATGAAAGAAAGTGATAGATAACCTATCGCTAAAAAAAAGTATTAATTTAATTAATCAAAATAATAATCATCCTCGTGAAATAGAAAAAAAACACGGAATTTGCGAGGTGTTCAAAGCCCATGCATCGGAGGTCTCCATCCGTTTCGATCTTCTTCTTTCTCCTTTGCGCGTGGAATGCTCTAATCTTTGTATCGGTCGGTCAGATCTTCCAGGCGTCAAAAATCTAATCTAGAATATTCGCCCACGTCTCCATCTTATCTTGCAGTCAAATTGTTATTAATATAATAATATAAAGGAATGAAATAGAAGGGAAAAGAACGGGCAAAAGGAGTTCCACAATTTGGGCTCTCATGAATAATTAATTAATATATTAATAAATTTGTATATTCCTCTTAAATAATTGAAATTCGTCGTATTATATACGTTCCCAGTTTGCTGTCGTATTTAAAAGAGAAACAAAATACTTTCGAATTATTCAAGATTTTGTCCCTATAAAATATTGTGCGAGCAACTATATAACATACTTGTAAATTATTTATATAAAAACTTCTTTATCATTACATATTTTTAAGGTCTTTTTGCATAAAAAATCCACTTATTTTGGACTTTTGCAAAATCGGGTCACCTTTTTCGTTTTTGCAGATTTGGTCCGCTTTTTCAACAAACTGACCAAAATACCCTTATTACTTTTTTCTCTTTCCTCTTTCTCTCTCCTCTTCGTTTCTGTCGTTCTTTTTTTTTTTTTCTCGAAAAAAAAGAGGCGGATCGGACCGTCGCCTCCCACCGTCGCCTTCTTCTTCACCGTCGCCTCCCTCCTCACCCTTCTCTCCACCGCTCGCGACCCCCTCCTCCTCTCCTCCGCCGCCGCGGACCCCAGCCCGATCCCGTCGCCGCGGCGGCAGCGGCCGCTGTGAACGGGGTCGGGCTGGATGCGGAGAAGAAGACAACGGCGAAGAAGAAGAAGGGGAGGCCGAGCGGCAGAGCGCAGGAAGGGGAGGCGGAAGCGCAACCGGCGCCGGCACCAGCGCCGCGCGTGTTCTTCTCCGTCGGCGCCGCCTCTCCTCCCGCCGCCGCGCAGAAGCCGCCGACCAGCGCCTCTGCTTCTCCCACGACGACGTCGAGACGTCGCGTCCGGCGTGGACCCCCAGCCCGATCCCGTCGCCGCAGCGGCAGCGACCGCGGCGAACGGGGTCGGACTGTTTTTTATTTTAAACTGCACCTCTTTAACAGATATTTATACTGCTTCTCCTCTTGTTGCACTGTTTCTCCTCTTTAAAGAAGAGAAACAGTGCAACAAGAGGAGAAACAGTGCAACAAGAGGAGAAGCAGTATAAATATCTCTTAAATGGGTGCAGTTTAAGATAAAAAATAGTGTAACAAGAGGAGAAATGGTGCAACAAGAGGAGAAACGGTGCAACAAGAGGAGAAACAATACAACTTTCATTTAAAGAGTGTAATTTTTATCTTAGTGGGTGCAGTTTATATCTGAAAGAGTGCAATAAGAAGAGAAACAGTGTAAATATCTTTCAAAGAGTGTAATTTTCGTTTAAAGAGTGTAATTTTCATTTTAAAGCTGCAGTTTACATCTTAAGTAGTGCAACTTGTAATTTTTTTTGTAGTTAACGATACAATTTCATCTTCATCCTTTTCTTTTATATATTTTTTTATCTTTATTTTTTTTCTATTTCTTTTTTTTTTTTGTCACCCTCTCTGTCAATAGCCACTGTGTCGGTGACGACGCCGCTAAAGACCCCCCACTCCAAGGCTGCAGCGCCGCAGTGATCTCGACGGTGTCGGCGTCGGTGTCGGCGAAGATGCATCGTCGTCGGAGGCAGCAGAGAAGGAGGGAGAAGGAGAGATGAGAAGGGCAGGAAATAGCGAGAGAGGCGCCGTCGTCGGAAACTGTGGAGGAGAGTCAAAGAAGAAAAGAAAAGAAAAATGCAAAAAAAAAAAAGTCACAGCCCGGCCTTGGGGGGATCGGACGCGAGGAAGGTGGGGGCGCCGGCGGCGACGCCGCTCTGTCTTCGCCGCTCTCTGGGAAGAGAAAGAAAAAAAAGAACGAGAGAAAAAAGAGAAAAGAAAAGGTATAAGGGCACCTCCGCTCCGTCTTCGCCGCTCTCTGGGAAGAAAAAGAAAAAAGAACGAGAGAAAAAAAAGGAGAGAGAAAGAGGAAAGAGAAAAAGGTATAAGGGTATTTTGGTCAGTTTGCTGAAAAAGCGGACCGAATCTGCAAAAACGAAAAAAATGGCCCGATTTTACAAAAGCCCAAAATAAGTGGATTTTTTATGCAAATTGGCCTATTTTTAATTCACAATACTGTAATTATATATTATTGAAAAAACACTATTTACACATCCCCAATCGGGTGTATATATTACACTCCTCCCCATTTATTCAATGAGTGGGATTGACACCACTTGTCTAATAAAAACATCTTATCCATTACGATGTACATGTAGTATTGCTCATATTATTGCTATATTAGCAGCTTTAGAAATATCATACTTTCCAACAAAATTTTTATATAACTTTACAAATTGTATAATTTAATAGTTAATTTTTTCAATTTTATAAAATTATATATAATATTTTATATATATGATCAATCGTATTATTATATGAGTGAGGCTACTATACTTTTGGAAGCACAAAGCCTTCCGTGCTTTCAGGTCGTTTTTGATTTTGCGACTTGCGAATCGTCGATCGGCTCTGTTAAACTTGATCTATAGTATTTGAAGTACCTAGAAAATAAATTTTATAATTTTTCGATATTATTTGCCTAGTGATCGAAGGGGTTCAAAATCAATAATTTTAATGGCCGTAGTGAGCCGTTTGCAAGTTTAACGATGTAGAAATATTCAAATCACGTGAAATTTTGCTAGAAAATTCTTTATACTATATAAAACAAGATCAAAGATATTGATCTAAAATTTTAATGTCATATTATTACGTTTTATAGAATTTTTATTTTCAACTGTTGATTTTGAACGCCTTCGTTCACTAGACAAATAATATCGAAAAATCGCAAAATTTATTTTCTAGGTACTTCAAATACTCTAGATCAAGTTTAACGGAGCCGAACTGGCCGTCTCTAGAGCAAGTGGTAAAGGACTTGGTGATTGGTACCCGAGACCCAAGTTCGAATTCTAGTTGATTCACATTTCTAGCTAAATTTATTTCTAAATGAAATATACAAAGCGGGTAGCGTGCTATCTATCTCTCAAAAAAAAAAGTTTAACAAAATCGATTGACGATTCGAAAGTCGCAATATAAAAAATAATTTGAAAGCACAAAAGGCTCCGTGCTTTCAAAAGTATAGTAGTCTTATTTTTATTATATCGTAAATAATTATCAAAGGAAACCGCAATAGCACGGTCATCGGACGGCTACAGTATACTGAGAAAGCTGGCGATGTGGGCCCCGCATGCCAGAGTCTGACGTGCACCAGTTCTGGTAACTCCAAACTCCGAGTCCACGCGCCGGCGACGCCGACGCGTGACGAGGCGCCTCAACCGCCACGATATATCACTCTCCGCTTCATCAGCGAAAATAATAATATTTTATATATTTTTCTTTCTTTCTCTTAATTTTTAAAAGTAGATGGATGAATCCCCCACAATTCGCCTCTAATCCTAATTCCAATTTCTAAAAGTTCATAACATCTGATTAACATCCTCCGAGTCTGTTAGTTTCTCTCTGCGTAACCGATCCCTCTCACTTTCTCTTCCCTTTCTCTCCCTTCTCTCGATACTATATACTGAGATTCAAACGCATATACTCTCTCTTTCAAAAAAATCGAGTAAAAGAGATGAATATAATGGAGGTGTCGATCATACACCACATCACGTTGGTTCTTGCCCTGTTGTGGATCTCCATTTCGATCGGATGGTCCCACCCCGTCCTTTTCTTCGTCGCCCTGTTGTATCTCTACTTGGTAATTTTACCCTCACTATTTGGTTTGTTTTTTTTTTTACGATGAAAAGTGAAATAGATCGTACTTGGTGATACTTGTGGTGTTGTCTCATGTGGATCAATTTTGCGAATCTTTAGAAGATTCATGGTTACTGCTGTTGTTGTTGTTTTTTTTTTTTTTTTTTTTGCGGTGGGAAGTAATCGCTCATCTGAATGGTGGGAACGAATTTCAGGAGTTGATCATAGCATCTCAAACTTGTTTAACTTTGTGCCTTGACTTTTTATCCTAATAATGTTTTTTTTTTTTTTTTTCTAGGTGTTAGATCATTATATATGCTTGAAATTATTTGCCTTGCAATTTTTTTGCGTTATGTGGTCTATACAAGACATAATAATTATGAAATTGACGATTTTGTATGTTTGAGGGGATTTTAGGCGACCATCGTCTAGTTTTGTACTTCTCAGAGTAATGGCATTACTGTAGACTTTGGTAGAAAAGTGCTTAGGGCAGGTATTTGTTACTTATTAGTCGAGAAAAAGTGACTTTTTTAATCCTTTGTAATAGGTAAATGAGCGCTGCACACTGCGATTACAAAGGCGATTACAGTTCGAGGAAAGAAAATGTGCCAATCAAAGAAGGGTATGTTACAAGTTATGTGCTTAGCGAGTACTTTTTCTTCATGTTGATTGTAATGTAAACCTGCTTGAGAACTAAACTTTTCGTTTTTTGGGGGTTTGAGATGTTGATAGTAATGACTCATGCTATTTCATGCATTAGCTTCTCTCTGATACGGAATCTGTTCGATGGTTGAATCATGCGGTCGAGAAGATCTGGCCTATATGCCTTGAAAAGATTGCGTCTCAGCAGTTCCTTCTGCCCATCATACCATGGTTCTTGGACAAGTTCAAGCCTTGGACAGCTGTATGCTTTCTCGTCATTACATTTGTGTGATTCAGTTTGTAGATATGTTACGACTATTACTCTGCCTATCCATGATCATATCTTCTAGACTTCTACTTAATAGATGTGACCTCAGGGAAAAGAAAAGGGAATTCTTATTTAAAACTATACTGCATTTTGAAATGGTTCCAATTTCCAAAAATAACGAATGGTAAGGTAGTAAGGAAAAAAGAAAAAAAAAAAATCAGGTACCAATTTCACAATGCTTTATAATTTATTTAAGCTTTAATTATTTTTACCTTTAACTACATCTATTGAGTTCTGAGAACATTGTTTTTTTTTTTTATCCTAGCACTACCTTTAATTTTGTAAAACAATAGGTTTAACTGCACTTAGTGCCTCATGTCGAACAATCAATGATTCCTGTATGCAATATATTTTGCAGCGAAAAGCAGCTATTCAGAATCTTTACTTGGGTAGAAATCCACCTTTGTTTACAGATATAAGAGTCCTTGCTCAACAAGCAGATGATGACCATTTGGTATGAATCTGTTATCTTTTTTTCTTTTCCTGATTTTGCTATCAACTTACCATATACTGCTACAGTATGGTGCTCTCAAGAAAAAGTTTTCTTTTTTTAAAAAAATTTTCATTTACGCTGGAAATTGCAGGTTCTAGAATTGGGGTTGAATTTTATGTCAGCAGAAGACATGAGTGCAATACTCGCAGTGCAACTGCGGAAAAGATTAGGATTTGGCATTACAGCAAACATGCATGTAACTGGTATGCATGTTGAAGGAAAGGTGAAGATATTTTTGTTTATGGCCTATTTAATCTGACAATTTCTAGTGGAGCAGTCCTTGGAATATTTTCCTATTAAGTTCTTCTGTTTTATGACATTTATTTATAGTTTTCTAAGGGTAGATAGTTTCCAAAATTATTATCAGGAAGAGGAGGTCTAATCTCTTTGAAGATCAGGGAAGTCAGTGGTCATCAAAGTCTGAGTGGAATGCGTTTAACTTGTAACCACAATTTTATGCTGCAGTTGTTAATTTACTTTAAACTAGCAAATGTTCATGTATGATGCATGTTAAAGGTCAAAAAATGGAAAATGTAAGGAGTTATGAATGTTTAGCGACAATTTGAGATAGAGGAAGGGACAGAGGGAGAGGATTAACAGGATTTCCAATTCCATGTTTGTTTCCATGTTTGTGGGGTTGTTAATTATGGGAGTTGAGCGGAAAAAGGGGAAAAGCAGGAGAAATGAGCCATGCTCGAACTCAAATCTTTTTCTAATTGTATGTACTTCTTAGGATCAGATTAAGTAATATCCTTCCCCAAGCAACATTTGGTTTTGAATCCATTGGATAATATAACAGATTAAGCAATCACATGTTTGGTCTACTATGTTGTCTTGCTGTTGGTTTTGTGTGCTTTTAACTATTTGTGAAATAGGCACTGTTATTAATCCTTTGGACAAACTAAGGCCTTCTTTTTTCTTCTTTCTCTTTAGTTTTTTTTTTTTCTTTGATACAGGTACTTGTAGGTGTGAAGTTTCTCCGGGAATGGCCGTTTATCGGACGTGTCAGAGTATGCTTTGTTGAGCCTCCATATTTCCAGATGACAGTGAAGCCCATATTTGGTCATGGGCTTGATGTAACTGAACTTCCTGGAATCTCAGGATGGCTTGTAGGTTTTTCCTTTTTCTTTTAAATATGTATGCTTATATATATAATTCCATCCATTATTGCTCAGTGAATTCATGTAACTGGTTTGGTTTTGTAGGATAAACTGTTGGATGTCGCATTTGGGCAGACATTGGTTGAGGTTAGTTCTTCTGACTATGTTGATTCAAAAAGCATTAGTATTTGTAGCTCATGTCTCTTTATTAGAAGAAAGGGTGGATATATTATTCTTGTTGGATCAAGCTTCTGCAATTACTATGTGAATTTTATTTTTCTTTTCGGTTCTTCTGGAAATATTAGACTTTCTACTTCCAATTACTAGAGATAATGCTTCTTTTTTTTTCTCAGCCCAACATGCTTGTTGTTGATGTGGAAAAATTTGCTTCAGCACCCACAGGTAACACGCAAACATTCAGGTTACAGCTTTTCAGATTTTAAACTAGAGTCATTACCATATCTGTTCAATTATTCCATCACTGTTTGAATGCTTGACTCCTTCAAGATTATTTTGGCATTTTGTTTCCTCTTACTATATGGGATTCTGACTGTGCATAAGGCGGACCTTTGTCATATTATTTTGGTATTGCAAAAGCTATAGTAAATATATGAGTATTTAAACATATAGTATACACTAGTTATTGATTAGTTTGTGAATGACGCTATGGTTGGTGCTTTACCAGGCTCTCTGAGTTGACTGCATGGTTATGATTTAAAGGCTTTCAACATAATCTTTTACTCAGGAGTTCTGATTGAACATGTAGAAATGTTAGACCTCATATTTCTAAGAATAAGATACTTGATGTATTATGCGAACAAAGACATTTGACATGATGTGGTCAGCGAGACAACCATCTTTTTCAAGTTCAACCATGCGACACTCGATAGTTGGTGAACACAAAATATAGCACCATCAGTAACTAGCTGCATGTATTAACTCAAAATCCTCAATTGTCTAATTGAGAAATAAGGGAACAGGTGTTTTGAGGCTATTCACTTACTTCATACTGAGACCAGAGAATTGTGATATTTTCTTTACATGTTGCATATGCTTCGAGAAGAACAATTTGTTCTATAGCTTTTTTTTGCTTATTGAAACACTTTTTATGCTGTATTTCTCAGGGGACTGGTTCACTGTCAATGAGAAACCTCCTATCGCTTATGTACAACTGGAGATTATAGAAGGAGCTAACATGAAACCATCAGATTTAAATGGTAAGTTTATACAACTACTTGTAGTTGATGGTCATTCTTTGTTTCATTCTTATTCAAAAGTTTTGACTCCTCTTTAAATGTTTATCCTGCTGAATAATCAATATGTAGGACTCGCTGATCCATATGTGAAAGCCCACCTTGGTCCTTACAGATTCCAGACGAAAATCCAGCGAAAAACATTAACTCCAAAGTGGCTGGAGGAATTTAAAATTCCTATCAGCTCATGGGAAGCACAAAATTTGCTTGTTCTCCAAGTTCGTGATAAAGACCCTCTATTCGATGACTCGCTCGGGTTTGTTACTTGTGCCTTTAGCATTTATTGTTAAATCTCATAGTTTGACTGGGAAAAGTTTCTTGTACATCTTGAAGGTAATTTGTCCAATAAGAAGATTTTCATTCAGTTAAAATATAACAAATTAGTGTTTGGACGATTATTCTTTGCAGCAACTGTTGTGTGGACATCAACGACTTAAGGGGAGGACAAAGACATGACAAGTGGTTGCCATTGAATAATATTAAAATGGGAAGGCTTCACTTAGCAATAACTGTCATCGAAGATGAACCAGAAAAGGTGTCCTTTCTACCAAGTAAAAACAACATGTCAAGATTGCAGTAAAACTTGACTGCTGAACTTAGGCCAGCAAAATATTTTGCAGGTGAAGAAAGATCTTAATGGTGAGGAAGAAGAAGCAGCCAAGCCCGCTGAAAGCACAACGCCCAAATCGAGCTCTACTGCCGAAACCCGCAACAGCAATGAATACCTGGGTGATGGCGATCAGAAGATGGCAGACGAGTTTGAACCCATTGACATTGAGGGACAAGAAAAGACAGGAGTGTGGGTGCACCGGCCCGGCAGTGATATCTCCCAAACATGGGAACCTCGCAAAGGACGGGCCCGCTATCTGGAGTCCCAACTTCTTAGAGAGACAAATGAGGGGTTCAAAGAAAACCCTAGTTCACCTGCATCACGATCTCATCTTAGCGATACTAGTAACGAGGAGAGTTTGGATGGTGGTAAATCTCATCGGCATGCGAAACTAAAGAGAGGCCTTGGAAAACTAAGTTCAGTGTTTCACAGAAGTCCAAAAAAGGGAAGTGAAAGAGAGAGTGCTGACGTGCCGCTTCCAACTCCACCACCGAATATAAGGCCGCTTGGAGAGAAGCGGATATCAGTGAAGCTCATAGTGGATGAAGATATTGGAGGGAAAAATGAAGGGTCTAAACTGGAGAATGAAAACGAGCGCTTTAGTCCTGAAAAAGATGAGGGAGAAAGCCCGGGCAGACGTCATTTGAAGGACAAAGCAAAGAACATGGTTAAGCAGGCGGGAAAATCTGCTCAGAGCATAAAAGGTGTATTTAATAGAAAAAGCTCCGGCAAGAAGAAAGAACAATCATTGGAGACTGACGAGAGGGATGAGGCTGATGGATCTAACTTGTCGAACGGCACGTTAAAGGTTGATCCTCTTGCAGTAGGGGATTCTTCCATAGATAACCCAGTCCAGTCCCCCCGTGAGCTGCGCTAAATAGTCAGTCACATCCAGAAATATGGATGCTGAGGAATCCGAAAGTCTTGGTAAAGATACAGGTTAGCGCAACTAGTCTTGTTTTTAAAAGATATATTCATATGTGCAAGTAAGAACAACCAGAGAAGAATCAGAGATGGATGTTAGGTAAAGAAGAGTTGAACAGTTGTTTTTCGGTGGCCTACAGTTACAATGTGGTGTTTAAGGTGTATGGTTTTTTCTTTCTTGCTAGGTGTTGCGTATAAAATTTAAGTACCTGTAAATAGATTTTGGTGTTTAGCTACTACTTGCGCTCACGTAGTTAGTTTTTCACCCAAATTTTGATTAGTCAGATAAAATTGTTAAAACATTTTTTTTTTCCTCGATCCAAAGTTTTAAACCTGGTGGATAATAGTAGCACTTAATAGCAACACTAGCCTGAGTACCTGCGCTTTGCAATAACTTGTATAATTGCAGAATAATTATTTTTCTGATCGGACTTCTAAAAGTTTTTTTTTTTTTTTTTTTTTTTTTTTTTTGTTAAATGCAGCGACTGGTCTTTTATTCTCCTTGAGGCGTGTTTAAGTCCATGCCTCCACTCTCGCGGACTACTGTGTATATCTACCGATAGTTGATCAGGATAATTAAATTGTGGACTGATATCTCTGTACATTTTGGGGCTTTTTTTTTGTATTTAGCCTCTCAAAAAAAAATTTAATAAATAATCCTAATAAATTTATATTTATATAACTAATTATTTTCTTATCATGTGAACGTCTAAATGGCATTTTTAAGTTGAACACAGTGATTTAATCACTCTGATTAGATTACCGTATTTTTTTATTATCTTGTAGTGAGAAAAAGAAACTAAAATGTAAATATAAACGGATGATTCAATCACTGTATTCAACTTAAAATTGTTAACGTGGTGTTCACAAAACAAGAAGGAGACCATATATGCCAAAATATATATATATATATATATATATATATATATATATATGAGGGAGCTACATGTAAAAAAAGCCATAGATTTTGAGAATTGACGTTTAAAAAGGCCTGCTTCAATGGAACTGATGATAGACACATTTTCGTTATTGAGCCATTAATAAGTACATTGGTGTGACAGATGATGTGCAATAGGCAAAAAAGAGAATGAAAAAGATGTTTAAGCTTAATGCATAAGGTTAGAATGTTCTGATAAACCAACTAATGTAGATTACACAATCCACCACCTCCTTGGATCGCCAAAATACAACGTCGAAACTTTTTCACTTTCGCCCAGATTGAAATAAGAACATGCTTCATCTCAAGTTCAACAAAAATTTTGCAACCTTTCTGTGTGTTTAAGTTTGAAGCAGAAACGCCCTCTCCAATATCTACTGCACAGCTGGTAAGTAGAGAATCTCTTCCCTGAATCTAGCGGAAACCCCGACCTCTTCCTCGGCCTCCCCAACCCCTTCCTCCTCTTCCACCGCTTCTCCCACCACCTCGAGATAGGCCTTCCAAAGCTCTGTTGACAAGCTGGTTTTGCATCACCCCCTCAACTCGCCCCTTTTTGCTTGCCGAAGGATTCGCACTGGCACCATTTGTGGTAGTTCCAGCTCTCTTGGTCCTGAAAGGTGAGTGGGAGACACAAGATTGAGTTGCATACAAGTTAAAAGAAAATAGGAAAATATACAGACAAAAACGATGAGAAGAGTATCTAACCCTGCTCCAGTTGTAGAAGCTGGAGTACTCTTTTTCACCGGCTCCTGCCACGAGAGCTTGATCTTCTTATCTCCGATGAATGTGGGAGCTTTCGCATGCAATGGCTGAAAAAGGTAACAAGCAAAAGATTCAGTGTTTAGATATAAGCGTATGAAGTATTAGCATCATATTTCTACTATCATGAAACATATGAACAGGAATGTCTCGTCTATATGACACCACCCTAAACAGAAGATGCTTTTGGAACCGTTGGATCTTTAACAGCTGAAAAAGACAGAAAAAGGAACATTGGGATTCCTAGTGGTAAAAGGTACAGGGAGGGTTGGGGAGGGTCTGAAATCCAGTAAGGGTGCTCAGGTGCAGTAGTAATATAGTATAGGGCCACGCTCCCAATTCTCAAAACCAAAAATAAGCGCGTAAAAAAACCCTCCACCTGCAATCCGCATGAAATCCGGACACAACATGAGGCAGGAAATGCAGATCCCACCTCTGGGCACCTTTACAGTACACGGTGATGACATGACAAGTGGCAGCTACAAAAGGAATACAAGTCAACAAACTATGGTCGAAATAAACGCGGGCCTTACTGTAGTAGTAGGGACACCTAACCCAGATGCAACCAAACATAGATGCTGAGCTGTGCTGTGGCCAGAACTGCTAAGCAATAGCAATTGCAGTAGCCCTAATTGTGTTTTGGTAAGGGTTTGCAAGCATAGCAGGAGGTGCTCTCATGTCTTCCAATTTCTTTTCAATACTAGGTGGAAAATTCCTTAACTGGAACAGACTCACCAATGGTAAGCCACTGATACTTCCTAATGTCTTGCGACCAAACTTATATTCCATATCCAGTGAAATATAAAAGGGATATAACTATCTCTAGTAATATCTGGAAAATTCAGCTACCTGTGTCATCGCCAATATGTTATTACAGATCCGCAACCCAGTTGTTGTTTTTTGCTGCTCAGTTTTCTGCAAAATATTCAAATATGTTAAAGGTACAATTTTGATGCTATATGTGAATAAACAAGACACCAACATCAAATGTGGATTTTATACGATGCTTGGTGGATTTTAAGAATATTATCAGGGTTCCGTTCTTCACATTTGACAATATTCAAAAGAAACCTTTCCCTTGCACAGAGTGCATAAAAAGAAATTTTGAAAATAACTCACAATCTTAGCCTTTGCCTCTTCAGTCTTAGCTGCAGACAGTGCCTTATTGTGCTCTGCCATTCCCTGGGTCAGTTTCTTCAAGCTTGCTCTCACTATTTCTTCAGTTGCAGTTAACCTGCACAGAAACATTTAACAAGATCAAAACATGGAGCAGAAAAAAGATGTATGCCTATACAGTAAACACATAACAATGAAATGCATTAAAAATAAATTCCTATTCAGAATGAAGCAGCAGCTCATATTCCACTTGAAGATTTGGTGAACTGATCTCATCTCAATTCACTTGGGCATTAAACAATAGCATATGTTCTGTTTTGTAAGTTTATCTCTCATAGGGCACCTCATCAACTGATATATTGAGATCAGCAGGACTCAGAAGCAAGCATGTTAAATTCATTGAAAATTGACCATGAGTACATTGCCAAATATTGCAACACATTAAGTGTTGCCTAATACTTAGGCCCTATTTGGAACTTATTTGGTATAAGGATTTTCTATTGTGATTGTAAGAAAAGAGTTTGAATTTTGCTTCTTGAAAGGTCTTGATATTCATAGTTTGGTAGGATAGTATATTTCACCTACGTAATAATTTACCTTATCCAAAAAAAAATGGCTTGAAGGCTGAATTAATATAATATTCAATTTTAAACATTTGATCACACTCCTCATCTACCAAATATACAAACTTCTCGAGTAAATCAGGAAGATATACCGACCAAGATATTCATACATCCAATAGGGCCTTAAAGAAGTTATACTAGAGAAGGTAACAGTTTCTGCCAATTAAAATAGTAACCGCAAAACAATAAAAAGCTAATAAAATGCAGAATATAAATTTCAAGAGAGTAAAATACAATAGATTAACATATAAGATTACCTCTCTGTAAAATCTTTGTAGTTATCTGAGAAATCCTCCCCAAGCCTATCAGATGGCTGGCCAGTCACAATCTTGTAACCACAAAGACTGTTTGTAGAGTTTGGCGTCTGCATGACACATAGAGCTCAGCTCAAGTACAAGGCAGTGCTGCACAAACAAAATACTGGAAACCAACGCGAAAGTAAAGTAACCTTATGAGCTAGGTGGTGAAATGTGTACAACAAGCACTCAACGTAGTTGAAGTTAGTCTCTTCCGTCTTCCTCCTGGGCATACACTTCTACGGAAAGCAAAATAAAGAGATATAACTATATATATAATTAAAATTTTCACTAAACACAGTATGTAATAATAGAAGAAAAGGCGTATCATAAAGAAGGCTTTGCAACAGAAAAAAAAGGTTAGAAAATAGCTCAAGCAGGAAATAAATTATGATTTTACGAATAAAATTGCTCTTCCAGACCACGAGATACCAAACATATACCTTAAGCAGTTGGACAATAGATGGAAGAAGTTGGCGTGAATCTTGTGCCGTAGCATATGGGGAACTTCCAGCAACAGTCTTGAGCAGATCTATTTTCTTCTCTTCAGGAAACTGAAAAGAGTAAGATTTCATGCAAAGAAAATTTATGATTAGTCAAGAGAAACATAGGGAAATCCTTCTTGGTGTCATAAAAATGCTCTACAAGAAGGACAAATCAAATAAATTGTCAAAACTATTAGAAAAACTCAGAAACACGAACATATCAACTCATAAAGGCTTCTACTGGTTACCACTTGGAGCATATAACGATAAAAGTTTGACATGCGAGGAATATAAAATGAAACATACAGCTAGAGAAAACCAGAAACCAATCTTGTAACTGAACAAGGTCAGCAAGCATTGAAGACAAATGCTTACATCGTCAAAGACAGGCAATATGTGCTTATTGAAATAGTCACAATGCTTACCTTATCAAAGACAGGTACTATGTGCTTATTGAAATAGTTGAGAAACTTGCTGCTGGAAGCACCTCTCTGACAACAGAGTTTAGTTCAAGTTCAGACAAGGTAAACAAAATAAGAACATAAAAAATGCACAAAGCTATATGAACTTGCATCCAACAGTCCATACCATGAAGATAGGAAGAGCCATATACATGCATGAAATCAATCTATCGATATGGTCAACATCATCAACCTGGAAGAGAAAAGGAGCAGCAGTCACGTGTTAAATGATCATCAAACATGCCAACTTGACTCGAGAAAAAACAAAAGCTTCTCACATTTGTCAAAACGTTACCAAGACATCTCTGCATCATCATCACTTGCTCGGGCAAAATTACTTACATTAAAGTGTGCGTCAAGGTCAGCCTGTGCTTCGATTATTTCAATCAGCTCTTGAATACGCTCTGGAGGAGCACCTTCTCCAAATATGCTAAAGCTCCTCAGGAAGTCCATAAACAAGTTGAACTCAGCACCAGTTACATCTTGTAAGCTCTGAAAAATGATGTCATTTGTTAGAAAAATGATACATGTTTGGTACAGACTAAGAGAAATATATATATACACAGAAAACCTAAATTATTCAAATTCCTGGCAGTGGGAAAAAAATAAATTTGTTGTCATCAAAAGCAATATAGGAACATACTTTCTTCACCAGATCAGTGACATATCTTTCCATTTCAACTTGGGGCTTCAGCAGCTCTGCTTTTAAAGGGAACACCTGACCAAAAACAAATGTTTTTTAGCTTAGACAATATAGATGATTTCTCTACACATGACCTTGTCCATATAAATTTAGAATTTACCTTGTCTTTCAGGAAACAGATGACCTTTTCACGAACATTCTCCATGCCTATCTCAACATGCTTAAACAAAGCCGTCAATGAAGCTGCATCAGAGAAATTACCCATCAACCAGAACTTATCAATACCAAAACATCTGTATAGACAATACAAAGTTCTCAACTAAGAAGATTCACAAAGTAGTCACTAACGACTACCCTTAGCAATAAGCAAATCAAGGGATTCTAATACGTCAACCACATTAAGATCTGGCCGTAATGATGGTTTAATAAAAAACAGTACCTTGATAGCTGCTAAAGCACTAAGGGGCTACAATTAGTTGCTGGAATGCCACAGAGGAACTAATAGTCTAGAATTATGCACATTATCAATTACAATTGGAAAAAACAACTGAGAAAATCTTAAAAGAGTACCCAAGGAAATGAAAAGGTGATATCGTATACTGATCCTTATCTTCAAGAATAAGAACCATTCCCCTAGGCACCAAGTCAAGTAAAAATAGACATTTATATTGTCACTCATGATTTGCCTTTATTAATAAGGAAGACCTAAGGAGTTGTTGAGGTTTCTTTTCAATGCATCCTAAATGACACAGAAAAAAGATGAATAGCGTAAATTCATGAATATTGCCACAGAAAGTGGAATCTTAACACACCACTGTAGCAGTAGCAAGAACTACATGTTGATTCATGAGCAAGAAGCACACAGAACATATGTGTTTTAAATGGATGGGAACACATTCCAATACCAGGGTTTTTTCTACTTATAAAGGGTCACACCAAAAGTCCTAATAAGATAACTTGATAGACAGCAAAGGGTTCTTAAATCTTATGATCCCTGCTTGCAGATCATCTACAATAATGTGGTCACTGTACGTTCGCTACTCCATCTTCACAACTCTGACTGATGAACCAAATCTCGTTCAAACCTAATAGCAACTCCCCGCTATACCTACTTCATTTACATCTTTTAGCCTTCCTATCAAAAGCAGCAAAAGGTGCTACCAAAGAAAATTGATATGCCATTCAGAAGGAGAAAAATACAGCTTGTATCATGCACTCTAGAGTAATCTTATTAAATCCATGAAAATCAATGCATCCATACTAAATCATTTGGAAAAATATGAACTAGAGCTATTTATTTAGGAAAAAAAAAAAAGGATTTCATTACTTCGGTGCTTTTATATTTGTTTTGAAAAAATCATATATATATGTGTGTGTGTATATATATATATATATATATATATATATATTAATTATTGATTTTAAATATGCAATACTGTACTAAATTATTGTTGGGCCCCTCAAAGAATTGCATTCTAGCTCCATCTCTGAAACGGTTGGCAAAATGCAAATTATAAAATGCATTACGATGGTAATTTATAGCCTATATGCCATCTTTTAATATGTAAAATGAAATGTGCTAGTAATGAAAACATAAGGTTTGAGTAGTCACATTCCATAAAGGAGAGCTCTAATAGGATTCTAAACTAAAATGTACCTTTCACATCTTGCCTTAAAATAGACATGAGAGATTTATTAACTGCATCGCGCTCAACATTTTCCCCTGGGGCACAAAAACTCAACCATCAACGCAAAGTATATGGTAAATCTATTAGGGCATAAAGCACATAAACATAAGAGAGCAATACCATATGTAAGGAGTTGTCCAAGAATATCTGCAATTTTGGAAACATGTTCTGGAGTATCTTTGCAAAGAAGAGGAAACCCGCGAATAGCTTGTACTCTAACCTGAAGCCATAAATTAATAGCAAGCAATAAAATTTTAAAATCACATAGAAAACCAGCTTAAACTATTCTGAGGATATGGCGAAGAAATAGAAAATGCCAACAAGTGCAAGACGACAGTATCTCAACAAAACTAAGCATGCAACATGACATGAAGCTGACAGTCTGTAATTTGAATATGCTTTCATATAGATAAGATTAATGTCGTAAAAGGTTATTACAATGCAGAATACGAACAGCCAAGGTAATGAAAGCACATAATCAATACATGGAAGAATATATGAATGTCTATGATGTTCAGGGTAAATTTATTCAGAAAATACTTCAACTTCTTAATCATTAAATGGAACAAATGCATATCAAAGATAGGCATAAAAGAACCAGGAATTCAGAACAACATATGAAACATAGGCTGCAATAATAACTTAACTAAATCATGTTAAGAATCAAGTCCTAAGAAATTGAGGTACCAAGTAACCAAGAATGTACCAGCAGATAGCAAATTAGTTGCAATCTATGCATCTGTGAAGTTTGCTTGGTACCAAAAACCAAAAGCTCGGCAATAACTTACTTTCCATCTTTGTTTTTTTAAGCAAAACGTGAGCTTACAAACTAACCAACAATACACAAGAATAAAGAAGTCTATGCACCAACATATTCAATTGCACATAGCCAAAAGACCTTAATTTAACATTTGCACATACACTTCACTTAAATCAAACAAATCAAACAGATTTTAGTAATCACATTAATTTGTGACGTGCACTTCTAGGCTTCTAGATCCCTTTAACCCTATCCAATCATAGGAATTCGGGAAATAGCTAAAATAGTTTACCTGTTCACCTAAGGAACTGATTTTCTAGTGAAAGTTTATCAAATTTTACCATACTAACATAAAATTAGAGCAAATATTTCACTTTTTTATAGTAAAATGGTTATAGAAGAAAGAGCAGAGAGGAAAGCCAACCCCAAGTTCCTCCTCGTCCTCGACGAGGTCGAACTGCGCTGTGAGGGCCTTGCTGGCAAGGCTGGGGAAGAACTTAAAGAACCTGGGGATGAGCTGCGCCGCGAGCTGCTTCGCTTTCACGCTCTGGCCCTTCACCGCCATGATGATCCCCTCGTAGTCGCTCACATGCTGCGCCATTCAACGAAACCCCCCATCAGAATCACAAGAACACCAAAAAAAAAAAAAACGAAAATCGAAGGAGTAGGATTGAAGATAAGCAGAAGCGGCACCTGAGACTTGTCCTTGGCCTCGTTGAGCCGCTCCCCGAACTCGTAGAGCTTCTCGACCTCGGCGGCTTCGGCGGAGGAGTGGGAAGCCATTTTGGGCTAGAGAGGGAGGGGGAGGAAGAGGAGGAGGAGGAGCAGGAGACAATTAGGGTTTTGAAGTGGGAGGAGGTGGAAGAAGAAGAAAGGGAAGGCGAAGGGGGAGGAGGCGTTTACCTCTCTCTTCGTTCGGGAGCGGTGATTAAGTAACTACGACTACGAGGTTGGGGGGTTTTAGGGGCGGGAGAGCGAGGTGCACCAGTTGAGCTTAACACGAGAGGTTGGGCCACAATTCTGCGGTCGATCAGGATTTATGAAAACCCCTTTTACTATAACTAATTTCGAAATCGAGCCTCAAATCTCCCTTTTTTTAAAAAAAAAAAAAAGTCCGTACTTTTTCACGTTTTAATAATTTTAATTTCAAGTTTTTTTTTGGTTGATTTATTAGCACAGCTAACAATATTGTTAAATCTAACCGAACTTTTAATTTATTTGATAGAAATTAAGAAAAAAAACTCTCTGAAGTAACATAGTAGAGCCATCTACGGGGAGTCCTTGTGCATTTTTAGCTGTAATTCTTATACACGCGAAAAATTGTAAAAATCAAGAGAGTCGATTATGCTACTCTCAAATGCACACGCGAGTTTTAGGAAGATACATCCCTCTCATTCAAGTCTAAGCACTCAAAAGCAAGCTGCATCAAATACAAACATTTCAGGTTGCAAAACCGATTTATATCTTCTTTACTGTTTACGTTAGACAAGATTTAGTCTCATCTAATGCATTCGCTAATAAATTCTCATAACATTAGTGCATCACTAACTCTGCATACGCTTTATAGTTGATGAAGATTTTGTAACTCCATAGAAATGCACCTTCGTAAATCCAGTAATTAATACGCCTACCAGTTAAAGACAAAACAGTGCCATGAGAGAACCAATGAACCTTGAGAAAAATAATTTATCCAGCTTGAGCAGTAAAAGAAAGCATCACTCGACCACTTATTACGAACTCAACTTTGAGCCAAAAGCAAGACGAAGAAAAAAAAAAAAGAAAAAGAAAAAAAAAGCCACAAGCTCATGAAATTTCCATTGGTACTCTCAACATAAGGTGAGCTGGTTCAATTTAAATTCCCGGGTACCATAAGTCAAATGTAAATCAACAGATAAATGCATGCCGCAACTGCACAAGCGTGCAGACTTATATGTAAAGTACATACAGAAGCAGATGTTACATAAACATCTCTTTCGCTCGATGTTAGTGACTAAGCCTGTAACTTATTCCGGGAAAGGTTAAACAATGAAATTGAAAAAAATAAAGAAAAAGGTATATGATGATTGGGCGCATAGAGGGCACAAAGTGCGGATAAAGGACAGATATTCACCTAAGGAACAGAAGAACATTTCAAGCTTCATCTCCATAGTGCTGCTGTAAGATTCAATTGATCGGGTTCTCCCCTGAAAAAGAATATAAAACCTTCAGAGGAAGAAGTGTAACAGGATCAAACTGTTGGCATTTCGAGTGCCCGGAGGACATTTTTGAACTCAAACTCGTGCGTCTCTTTGTTGAACTGCTCAACAAGCTTGTACCGCACATCATTTAGGTAGAAAGAGTGAGTGGTCTCTTGCAGCCACTTTGCCTCAGAATCATTGAGCTTGCTGGTGAATACTACATCCCCGCGGATAAGCACCACACCCTTACTTTCCGCAAATTCGGTGTAGTGGGTGACGGTGAAGTAGGGGCTCGCTTGAGTTCCTCTTGCCTTGTAATCCTCAAGGCCCGTGATGAGTATGTGCGGCATCTGAACTGCGACAGTGAAAACAAGTGCAACGGATTCAAAAGGAGTATTCAATCATCATAAGAAGCATGATGCAACAATATAGTTTAGCAGGTACAAAATAACAACGAGAAAAAAAAAGCTACTTAATATCACAAGTTGATAACTTCCAAACATAAGCATGAACGGCCCGCGGAGAAAACCACAAAAGGAAGTTCAAGAAAGAAACCTTGAATGAACATAGTGGTATATCCGCTTCCTCTCCACAAAGGAATAACGAAATGCCGGCTACAAAGTTCAAATTATGTTAGAATATGTAGGACATTTATGCAAACAAGTAAAAAATAGAGGGGGAAAAAAGAAGTTACCAAGTGGCTGATCTTTGCTCAAGAAGATGGTACAGGTTTGCTTTCATGGATGCACCTATATGACCTCTTCCCAAGTGATACTGATGTTTCATAGAGAAATAGAGGGGAAAAAAAGGAAAGGGAAAAAAACAGCGAAGTCAAGAAGACGCAATTTAGAATCTAACTAAAGAAGAATCTAAAATTCTATCACGCAGGATATCAATTAAATATGTGAGACCAAGAAAACGCTTCATGAATTCTTCTTCTCAAGAAAAAAAAAAAAAAATTGAAGGCCTAAAAATAACTGATAAGACAGATGCAACAGTATTTACTTCCACTATTTTGAAAATACTTCAACATCATCAACAGTTAACATTATCCAAACAAACCTTCAAATGATTCTTAAAAATTAACCTGATGACATGAACAATAGGGATAAGAGTGATGAGGGTAATTACAACAGATTCAAATGAATTTACATAAAAAAGATACAAAAGTTTGGGATTAAGTCCTTAATGGTTTGGAAATGGTATACATAAATTAGCCAAGATGATGTCGCACAATATGCTTTTGTCGCTGACGATATCATTCTAACTAACAAACCTAATGGTTAGACAGTAAGCTAGGATGACTTACGATAAACTTAAATGTAACTGTTCAACAACAAAGGGCTGTTCAAAAAAATGAAAAAAGAAAACACATACAGAGGGTATAAATTTTATCTACTTTACTGAAATCTTCTAAATAGTGGAGAGGATCTTTAGCTGTCCCATCATTATTTCTGGATCTTGGCAAACAGGGAAAGAACAACTACTGCCGCATTTACTTGCCTGTCGCCAGGATTGCTATCATTTATGCTCTAAATCAGTCGACAAGCTTACAGGACAATAAAATGGCATAATAATTACTTCATGTGCATATGGTTCTCTCGAATATTTACGATATGGGTCCTTAGATTAGGGTCTTATTTTGGAGATTTTTCTTATATCCAACAGATCAGAAATCTGGCCTAGGATTATATATTTTTAGGGTTTGGTTAGCAAAGAATGAAATAAGCTGCCTTTTCGATCCCACCGAATGCGATCGATCAAACAAATGCGATCTACATTGCGCATTTCAGATGTCTGACGTTTTGACAAAATCACAAGCAACCTCGTAATAATGAAAACAGGATAACACGATCTATAGCAGGAAAAATATGCTAGGGTTTCAGGGAGTGCTCTCACATCGTCCCAGACGGAGACGAGGTCGTCGGGGGAGCAGTTCTCGGCCCTGCCGAGGTCGATGATGGAGCCCAGCGCTTTGGGCTGCAGCGGCGTGAACCCGGCGGCGAATCGCGAACCCCTGCAGCATCCCAGCGACGCTCGCTTCACGAAACCGCACGGGATCTCTGCGGCGCGAGACCCGAAGGTGAAGTAGCGGCGACGACGAGGAGGTGGAAGAGAAGCGCTGGGAAGAGGAGGAAGAGGAGGAAGGGAATCAGAGTGGGAGCTCAGGGAAAGCCGTGGGATTCTCGAGAGTGCTCGTCGCATCGTCGGGGAAGAAGAGGAAGAGGATTTTTGGAGTGGGGAGGTTTTGTTGAGGGGCTGTTTGGTTTGACGTAAAACTGGGAAAAAAAATTTTCGGTGGAAAAAAATTTTTGATGAAAAAAAAATTTTACGTAGTTTGGTGATTGATTTGTAGGAAAAAAAAATTAGTTTTCAGTTATAGTTATTTGGTTGAATGGTTGAAAGGAAAAAGTATATTTTATTTTTATTATTATTATGTATTCTATATATTATTTATTTATAATTTAGGTTAATTATTAGGCTATATATATTATTATTATAATTTATATTTATAAATTAAATATATTAAAATTATATAATATAATAAATTGATAATTATTTAATATAATATATACAATAAGAAAATATATATATAATAATTTTTTATTTATAATTTTTTTTCTTTCAACCAAACAACAGTAAAGAAAAACTAATTTTATATTTTATGTATAAAAATTATATATTTTTATGTAGTATTATATAAAGACTATTGCATATATTATATTAAATAATTATCAATTTATTATATAATATAATAAATTGATAAGTATTTAATATAATATAATATATAATAATATATATTTAATACTATGAAATAAGTTATTATGTATTTATAAATAATATTTATATATAAAATATTACACAATAATATATTTAAAAAATAAAATTTTATATATATATATATATATATAAAATGAAAGAGAGAGGGAGCACTGGTCCACATGCTTCCACTCTCTCTCTCTCACGCGGTCTACGAGGTGATGGGCACCTCGTGGACCGCGCACAAAGAAGCCTCTGAGCCGCGATTTTGGACCTGTGCTCTCTCTCTCTCACGCGGTCCACGAGGTGATGGGCACCTCGTGGACCGTGCACAAAGAAGCCTCCTGAGCCGCGATTTTTGGTGCCGTAGTTTTCGTTTTCCGCTCGCTGCGAGCGGAAAACGAAAACTTCGGATTTTCTTTGTATGCGTAAAAATCTTTTTCCGCGAAAAACTTTTTACTAGCAACCAAACATCAAAAAGTAAAATTTTACATGGAAAAAAAATTTTCAGCTAGTTTTACAGAGTACCAAACACACCCTTAGACGCGGTGATCCCCAAACTCGGTCGGTTTAATTAGCAGAGTGTTTTTGATGAACGTAACTATAATTCGACAGTAAATCAAAATAAAAATATTAATTCAGTTGACAAATATAACTAAGTCAATTTTATTTTATAATATATTTCGTTTACAGCCAAATTATACAGACGTAAATTCAAATACCTACATTGTAAACGACAATATATCAATAATCTGTATACTTTATTTCATTATCAAAAAAACCAAAACAAAATCAAAACGTTACGACGACACAATGAAAGTAATTATTGGGGCGAGTAAAAGTACCAATTAAACAGTAGAAATTATATTATCAAAAAAAAAAAAACATAAATCACAAAATGGTGCACCACATACACATCGAGTCGAAGAAACCCATCATATTAGTTCTCTGGTTTTCACAAATAAATTCTACTGATTAGCAGAGTCTACATCCAAGTAGCTTTCCAGAGTAATATTACTTGATGCTCAAAACTGAAGTGATGCAGCTAACATTATCCCCAAAGAGAGAAAAAAGAGAAAGAAAGGGAGTTAAGTAAAAAGGTTCCAAATCTTTGATAGCAATTGGAACCACTTCACTTTGTAAGCTAGTATATACAGAAAAGCTAGTGAGAAAATGGAACTCATCCTCATCAATAGTAAAGCAGACCAAAGACTTGAAGCCCTTTGCTGTTGCGCAAAACTTGACCTGGATAATTTAGTTTGATGGAAATCACGCTTCCATCGTCATTAATTTTCTGGTTCTTGCAACAAAATTGTTGCAGCAGTAAAAAGCGCTTCTTTCTCGAAAGGTGTAATCTCCAAATCCCTGCACGGCAATTAATAACATAAAGTATGAGGAAATTACTCTGGTTGTCAGTTCCTTCATCAGAATGTTCTGATCACACGAAATTCAATCAGTGCTGTCAATTGGAATACTCGCATCATTTCTTCACAAAGACTCTATCAACTCTATTTCCTAGTTATTGAAGCAATCAAATGTATAACTTGTTTAGACAACTTAATTAGATTCTTCTTATGGAAGATATTCAGACCAGAAAACAGAAAGACAGCAGAACTAGCAATTTGATGTATTAACTACAGATAAAAAAGGGCGAAAGGTTGCAACCATGAATTATCTTGATTAGAAAGAGCTGTCTATAAAGGATCTCATAATTAGTTAAAATTTCATATCAGGATTAGGTACTTGGCATCATGGAAAAGGCATATTTCTTTAGCATGATTATGTTTTGCTGTATCAGAGGTTTAGAATAACTTGACCAAATTATTCTATTGTATATTTATAGGGTTTAAGAAATAGTACTTACTAGAATGCAAAGTGCACAAAATAGTTAGAAGTAATGCTTATAGACCTACTCGTCAACTTCTCTGAGATTGTGAAAAGCAGAAATAAACTTGCTGGAAATCTGTGAAACCGTGCCTCCAATCTTTTCACTTGCATAGCCACTAAAATTCATATCAACTTGTTGGGAGACACAGACCTGAAAGAACAGATTTGTCAGTACGGATTTAAGGATAGCAAGACATTAGATCTTCCGCAGATAAAAATGCTTGGTGTAACAATCAACAAGAGAGAAAACAATATATTGAGACTAATTGACAAAACTTACCTGAAAGGCATGTGCTAGGAGCAGAAGAGCCACTTCTGAAGTAACTTTTTTGGCAATATTTTTGGTAGCTGTGGGGGTTGAAAAGAAATTCATGACACTCTCCAATGTCAAATCATTGGCTGTATCATTTGACCTTCGAGTTCGAACAGAAGACTACAATATTAAAGCAAATAAAGTTGCCATAAGTTTCTGTCCATTATCATTATAGATCAATACTTCGTGAAAGACTGTTCTCTGTACATAAATACATAGGCATGAGAAAGAGAGATAATCAGCAGTTCAGAAATTTTCGTATGTACTAACTAAAATATACTAACTTGAGTGTACAGCCACAATTAAACCTTCCTGCATTGACACCTACACGAAGGGTGAATTACACAAATCCTATCCAATTATTATGTGGTTTGCACTTCTAGTTCTCAAACTTGGTTTCTTATGTCTTTTCAAAAGCAAAAATACTCCCTGCTAAATTGTCTTTTTCATTTCTCCACTTTACTGGTATGTTATGATTCGAATATCAAAGTAACTTTGTAATGATATGTAGCCGCACACCTTCATACAATACTTTGAGAAGTACTGCAAAACAATCTCCAACTTCCATTTAGGTTCAGAGAAGACCTACAATGCACCATCAGTCGAATGTTAATGGGATAATCCATAGAAATGAAGATTCATTACATTACAAATACAACATTAAGATGCATCAGATAAACAAAAGTATAATAAATGAGGAATTAAAAAGAGATGATCATTTCATTTGCCATGCTTGCAACATGAAAATCGATTATTCGAGGTTCTGCCCCATCATTTCCACTTGAAGAGCAAAAATCACTTTCATGATTAAACCCATTGTTTCAAGAAGTTTGGAACTATTTTGTTGAAGATTTAGCTCCCAGATGCTTATGGATTAAATGTATCAATACTACGAAGTATGAAGAAGAGCCGCCTCCTAATACCATAACATACCATGTTATCCTGGTGTTATGACCCAAGACATTTGAGAATGAGTTCTAAAGCCAATCATATGAGACAGAGAGAGAGAGAGAAAGAGAGAGAGAAAGAGAGGAGGGGGGCCGGAGGGGGGACGACTGTCCTCTTACATTTTTGATAGATTTTGACCTCTCAAATTCTCACCTAGGCATTCTTAAAACAATGGGCACTAAAGTGTATGCATAATAATGAACAAAATACTTGGTTTTCAACCAAAAAGAAAAACCATATAAAGTTGTTGTTGGTTCTTAAATAAAACATTTACTAGTAACCAGTTATGACCAAGTATACTGTATACTTGAAAAAAAAGAGAAAAGGCATGACCAATCAATTTGCAAGGTCAGAAATTAGCATAAAAAGCAACAACTAAAATCACCTCTAAATGAAAAACAGGTAATAATAATGTATGAAAATCGAGTTACTACCGCAAGAAATGATGATACATGATTTAGATTGTATGTAAGTTCATCCAAGATGATCTCTAAAATAGGGATCCTGTACCAAAGGGCAAGAGATCAACACAAGAAAATCAGCAATTTACGAAAAGCAGCACAGTTCAATTGAAATTCAAGAAAATGTCACCTGAAGCCATCAATTCTTGAAGTAACTCCTAGCAAGTCTGCTTCTTTTTTAATCACATCAATCTCCATAACCTAATAAATACAAGCTTAACTTTCGAATTTGTAGTAAAAAATAAATCATAAAAGAATACTGACAATTCTTACCAATGTCAAAAGCTTTTGCACAGCACTACAGGTTCTTCTCTCTAGCTCAGGAAATGCAATTGCTAGAGAGAAAGCAGAATCATGAGATGATATAGCACAACTGCCCACAGTATCTGGCAAGCTGTTTCTGACATGATGCTGGCACTGGTTAAGTAGAAGCGACATGAAATCCCTGACTAAGCTTTTAAAATTCAACTTGCGTGATCCCTGCCAGTCATTTTCAACTGGATAAGTTCCATCCCAGATACTACAGTAAGTCATGAATACCGACCGTCCAGACATTCAATAGGGAAAGGCAAACCATAAAAAATTTGCATAAAATCCAAAAGCTATTATTGTTCATTCTACCAGGTGACATGGAATATTGATAGCCACAGAAAACAAAATAAAGAATGCACCTACAATTTTCGGAAGAGAAGTAACATACCAAAAGCGTATTAAGCATAGATTCCCTGAACAAGACCCAGTTCAATGATTCTGTCCAAAAAAAACAAAACAAAGGCCAATTAAAGAAAGTTAGAAATTGAATAAGATGGAAGATCTTTTACCTTTATACAAAGTATGACGATGTATGAAATCTGCTTCAAGAACACTGACAAGATACTGAAACAACAGCATATCCTCCACAGGCTAAAACATGAGACAGGACAAAACTTTCAGCTTCTATAGTACATAAACTGAAAATAAGATAAATAAGCTCAAATATATGATTTGCTCTCAAATTATGCAGCATGCAACTTCTCTTCTTTTGGTTACATGAAAGGATGTAAAACAACAATTACATCACAAATTTGTCTTTATGAGACTTTTCTTCACAATGAAACTAAAGTATCACATGAAATAACAAAGATTGTAGTCATTTTAGAGAATTACCATGTAATTATCATATATCATATAATTATCATACATCTCTGATAACTCAAAATCTCAAATTGCACCATATATACATGATGAAGAAAATCTTCATAAAAAACAACTACTTATGAAAGTAAAGTGGTTTGGAAAAATCACCTATCAATGTGACTTTTGTTATTTATTTATTTAGTAGTTTTCTGAAAATCTATTGAAAGTTGCCCATTTCTCAATTGAATAATTGAGCCACACTCGCTATGAATCAAGTGTGAGCAAAATGTGACACAAACATGGAAAAGAAGCAAATACATTTGGAAAATTCACTAACTAAAATAATATCCACTTGCCTTAAGTCCTAGCTGAAAATCCATGCTCTTGACTGCTTGAGCCATGTCCTCTATTAAGACAGAAAATCTCTTCAAAAGGGACCAAAAAAAAATCAAATAATACTGCGTATAATTAACAAAATTGGGTATAAATTATAAAGTATGCAAAACAGTGAACTGCATTTATTTAGAAATTCTACAAGTAAAGAAGAAACAAGAAAGAAAGAAAAAAAGAAAATCAACACAAGTATTGCAATGTTTTATAGCTTGTATTGCAAAAACACTTTTTTCACAACCACAAAACTGGGGCCTCTTTAATTCGAGTGAGCTCCTGAATAACAGATTTGCAACCTGCAAGGTTGAGCTCAAATTAAAAAAATTCTATTGTTTAAGAAATCCAACACAGGTACTTTTGCCTTTCCCACAATTTGCAGACAAGTTACTTTCTGCACCTTTCCTCCAGAATGTTCTTGATTATTCTATATTTCAAGGATCCAGTGAAGTATGTGGCTTTCTGAATTATAAATATCTGTATTTCTGACCCAAAGCCATTTTCTTCCTCTCGTTTATCTTTCTAATAATAAGGATAAAAGAAGAACCATAAGCATTCCGACTAAGAAAGCCATAACAACAACAACAAACCGCAGTGGTGCAGAAAAGAATTTGTAACCACGTGCATCAATCTACAGGTTCAGCTCACCAAAGAGTCAATCAGACGATCCGTACTTTTAGAACCCCCCTCCCCCGTGCCATGAGATTTCTCCTGGCCGAGAATAAAGGGCGACCACGCCTAAAGAAGCAACGAATTGTGACCTTTCATTAGAGTAACAACCCAATATAACAAAATCATCCAAATAAAATAGAGCAACAACTTTGCCTCACTTCTTTAACAAAGACGAGTTCACCAATTCCACCAGAATTTGTGCAATAAACTCTTGGGTACCGCTGCGAGGGACAATACATGTGGTTTCAAGTATTAACTTACTGCCACAAATAATGAAAGAACTAAGCATGAAATAGCTCACCTTATCTAACTCAATCAAGAGCTGATAACTGGCAACTGCCAGCTCCAGAGATCTGCTGTCTCTGAGAATCTGGAAAGTGGCATCATACATGTTCCTGTAAGCGAAATATAGGAAGTCCGATTGAAGCAACAGAATATTTAGGAAGAATAAATTAAGAATCTTTGAAACAACCATTTTGTCCCTTAATGCTTAAGCTACCAGAAACGATGTTGTAACAATTTATATTCATATTCTCTCGCGTCTATGTCCAAGACTTTCTGATTGGCCCAAAATGTGGACTTGAATAAACCATAATGAAGTTATATGCGACTAAGAGCCTTAAGCTACTAGAGCACGATTTTTTAATAATTTATACCAAACACTATCCGTCGAGTTTGGACCCGACACTTTTTGATAAACCCAAGACATAGACTTGGAGCAAATAAAATGAGACTAAAATCATAAGCTACTACTCCAATACCATGCGAAAGTATCCATTTGTCTCCACAGACATGGTAAAGGAACGTTTTTTCCATCATAAGAAGAGTGATCAAGTGGAGGTGGATAGAGATGGTACCAAGAGGGAACCGAGGGAGATTCAGAGACGAGGGAAGCGTATCTCACCGCTTCCAAGAAGGAAATCCCTGCGACAAAGAGCAACAAAGATGCATCACTTAACAGAGAGAGATCTAGAGAGATCTAGAGAGAGAGAGAGAGAGAGATTGACTGAGTTAGTACTATCGTCGTGGATATCCTGCGAGCCCCCGATGCCGGAGGAATCGAGGATGGCCATGGTGTTCTCCTCGAACCCTCCGTTGCGCCTCCGAGGATCATCCATGGCGACGAACGAGAGAGCGAGAGCGAAAGGAATTGAGGGAATCGCGAAGGTGAGAGAAAATTAACGGAGGGGGAAGGAGACCGTAGAAGAGGAAGAATGGGAAAAGCCCTAGATTTTGCTTACCCGCCAAAATTGCCACCGCCGATCGATTTGATTTGGGGACATTTTTTAATTACCAAATCACTTCACGAAATTTAAAATTTTTAAATTTGCCAACTAAATAATCAATTATTTAATTTCAAACTTTTTGTCAGCTCATCAATTCAACATAGGACTTTATGTCAACTAAATAATTTATCATCATCAATATTTATATAACCTGATTATTGCCTAAAAATTAATCAAAAAATAATTTTGATTTAAAAATAATTTCAGCGTGACGAATTTTTCTGCGCGAACATAGCAATAGCATTAGACGAGTCATTTTAACCTGACCCAACCCATCGTGAATCTGTCCGGACCTATTTGGATCTAACAATGGGATTAGAGTTCATCTCCGATCTAAACTAAACCATCAGAGTTTTGCACTCTTACCCCTATCATATGTGACCTCACTTAGATCATCTTGATTTGCGAATTGAAACTATGTTGTGATTCGTTCAGGAGAGATGGCAAACTCATTCAAGAAACTACGATAAATTCCATAATAATTATTCAGAGGTTGATTATGAAAAATTTAACCCTCCAAAACATTTTTTCATACTAGAAAAAATTTTAACCCAATGGCCAAAGCATAAAAATAAAAGATTAATTGCTAATGATATTTGTTGGATAACAACGTGGAATAGTTCCTTGTACTAAAGATTAATTGCTAATCCTATTTAATCTGTTAATTCGAAATATTTTAAAGTTGTAATAATTTTTATTTGATATTTGAATCATCCGATTAAAAGAAGAAATAAATAGCCATAATTAATAGTGGTCCGCAAAATGCAAGATGCACCTGGTGCAGGTAAATATTTTTGACATGAGAGATTGGAGTCCGATAATTTGTATAAATTAATCTAGACCTGTCATCGTGAATAATTATACGGTGAATAAAATAAAACACTATTGAAGTATTACTCTCCAAAACAAGCCTTCAAAATAAGGATGGTCATTTATTGATGATTAAACCAATTGTATGGAGAACTCAGCATTTAATACATAAATAATAATAATAATAATCCAATAAATGCGCATCATATTAGACGTGACAATACGTCAGGGTTAAAAGCAGGATATGTTTTTTGTTTTTTTTTTTTAAGATAATTAGTTGGGTGGTCGATGATCGATCGACCAGGTTGTGGGATGCAATCCTATATTAATAAAACAAGAGGAATGATTGAAAAGTACCAAGAGATTAGTATAAGTGAGTAAACTATAGTTATCTTGGACTAAGTTAGTTTAACAAGACCTCTCATTGCTGAGAAAAGATATTGGAATTACATCTCGTTTCATATCAATTCTTTCAAATTAAACTCTTAAATTACAATGACTCGTAAAAGAAATCTTATATTGCACAAATTAATTTTGATTATATTTTCTTCCTGTATCCAAATAGATCTAAAATCTTTGCGTTGACTGGTACATATAATTCAATTACACATAGCTTTACTTTACACAAAAACTTAGCACATAACAAAAAATTCTGTTACTATGATATACGAAATTGATAACCCACCATGAACTATCAATCATTCGTAACATTGGTAGCAAAGGGTTTAGTAGTTATTTGAAATCTCAAATTTGAAAACTTGTTACCTTATATTTTCAGCTAAATTTATTTCTAAAAATAATCAATAAATAAACGGATAGTCGATCTGCTAGAAAAAACATCATGAATGAATTGACTTAATTTCTTTCTGTTTGTTTTTTCTCTCTCTCTCTCACTAATCAACCTCTCTGGATTAAAGTATGTTTACTGAGTTTTAAATGGTGGCAAAATGATAGACAAGCTGTGATTAGAGATGTCAATGGGTCGGATTCGGGGCGGATTTTTAAAAATCCGAACCCAAACCCGACTCCAAACCCGAGACCCGAACCCGAATCTGAACCCGACGGATTTTAAAAATCCATATCCAAACTCGAACCCGACCAAAAATTCGAAACCCGAACCCGAAAATTTGAACTAGAAATAATTATTTTTTTTCAATATTTCAAAATATATTATATTAAATCTACATTTTTAAAATACAAATTCAAATATAACATCAAATTTTTATATATATATTATGTATAATACAAAATAAATTCGGGTTCGGATCGGGTACAATCAAAATCCATATCCGAATCCATATCCGTCGGGTTTCTATTATCGATATCCATATCCGAATCCATATCCATATCCATCGGATATATTCGTTTCATTCAGGTTCGGATTCGGAGAAAATTTTAGGTATCCATACCCATTGACATCCCTAGCCATGATGGCCATTTGAATGGTAATTAATTAGTTGAGCAGAAGGTCTCTCTATACCTTTCTTTATACCCTCCAATCCCATCATTGCCCAGCAATCCCTTCTCCCACACTTAACCAACCAACACACAAATTAAGGGTGATTGGTGCCTTCTCCCTCCCCTGACCTTGTACTCAAAGCAATTGACACTAAAAAGGACAGGTAAATATGCACAGAGACCCCTTCAACTATAGACAGTTTTGAATAATTCCCTGAAGTTTTTTTTTTTTTTTTTTCTTGCCCCTTTTGATTGATCTTCCTTCTATTTCTAGTACTTTTAATTAATTTATACTATTTTAATAAATTAAAATGAAGATTTTGTTAAATTTCAATGGAGATTATGCTATATATATATATATAGTTAAGGGGTGTCTCAATATATGTTGAAAAATGCTAGCTGTACACTTAAATATAAATTTTACGCTCTATTCTCAAATTTATAAATTCTTGAAAATTTTAATATTGAAAAAATAAAAATTGACAAGGCGATGACAAAATATAAATTTTTGAATCAAAAATTTATAAAATTTACAATATCTTTTGAAGTACACAGATAGCATTGCGCATACATGTTTGCTGAAAGAGCAACAAGATACGGTGCCAACCATCATAGCAGACCCAGTGAGGTGTAAACTCTAATGCTGGTGGGAGCTGTAACCACCTCATCCAAACACTTTCTTTTAAAAAAAAATTTCCTTCCACATTTTGGCTTCATACTCCTCATTAATTCCTCCCTCCACTACTGTTCAAAATTCCAAAATACACCTATTCCCCACCACACTTAGCTAACAAAAATCCCACTACCATCTAACACTTTTTTTTTGCATTGCTTTTCCTTTTATGCATCATGATTTTGAATAGTTGTTAGGACCTTTAAGAGAGCTAGATATATATATACGTCAGCTTTGCTACTTACACCATGAACAAAGGAGAGAGAAAGGGAGGGGAGGATTGGGAGAGATCGTCGAAGGATGAGCACCGCGCGGTTCATCAAGTGCGTGACCGTCGGGGACGGGGCCGTCGGGAAGACGTGCATGCTCATCTCCTACACCAGCAACACCTTCCCGACGGTAAAGATCGACGAGGATCGTTCTATATATACATCCCCTCACTCATTCTGCGAATTGGATGATTAATGAAAGTTTGTTTGCTTGTTTGTTTATTTGTTTTTTCTCTTTTGTGGCGGTGATGCATATACAGGACTACGTCCCGACGGTGTTCGACAATTTCAGCGCAAATGTGGTGGTGGACGGAAGCACGGTGAACCTCGGGCTCTGGGATACTGCAGGTATATAAGCTGCTTGCTTAATCATGAGTTCTCTTGCAATTTCCTGGCTTTACTAGAACAACTAGTTTGAGCGAACATTAGTATCGTAATTGTATGTATTAAAGAGATCACTAGGAGAGGATTAAGTATCACAATTCAAAAATCACCGGCACGCCAAGCTACTTCTCATTTCTCAAGCCATGCCCACATGTAGCTTCAGACTGCTTTGAGATCGAGCATAGCATTATCGATCATTCTTACAATTTCTTTAAACAGTGGTGATAATTTTTTAGATAGTATTTATTATTATTATTAAAAAAAAAAACACACAATAATGGGCTGTTTCCCTCTCTGATGGGGCCATTGATGGACGTTGGTGGGCCAAAACCGACAAGCCTAGGTACAATTTGAGCCAGATATGCTCTACGTTTTTTTTTGGGTCCTTTATCTTAGGTTTTTATTTTTATAAAAACAATTGTTTTGTTTTCTTTATCTTAGGTTTTTATTTTTATAAAAACAATTTGAGCAGGGTTTTTTTTTTTTTTTTTGGCAGGGCAAGAAGATTACAACAGGTTGAGACCTCTTAGCTACAGAGGAGCTGATGTGTTTTTGCTTGCCTTTTCCCTCATAAGTAAAGCTAGCTATGAGAATATCCACAAAAAGGTCTTACTCTTGTGATATCATCTCCTCCACCTCCTCAAGCAATTTTTGCTTCTTTATATCTGCACATAAATTTAATTTGTTTTGCTTGTATATTGCACAGTGGATACCTGAATTAAGGCATTATGCTCCAAATGTACCAATTATCTTAGTGGGGACAAAACTTGGTGAGTAGATGCCCAAAAATTTTTCCATTCATTGTACATATTTGTCCAAAGTTTAGAAGGAAACAAAGTGTAATGTTTGGTTCTAAAAAAACAGAAAAAAAAAAAAGAGGCTTCTCATAAGTGCTATATTTGAGAAATAGTTATTTAGAAAGTGACCGTCACTTTTTGTTGTCTGGTTTGTTTAATAAGTGGTTAGCAAAATTTCAAGCTTTTCTATTTTTTTTTTTTCTCTGTTTGGTTGTCTATAAATTATTAGATAATAAAAATATTGATCGTAAAAAAAAAAAACGTGTGTGGGTATGTGGTGGAGCGTTGGGGTAGACAAAAAGAAAAGGAAATTCTATTATAAAACCAGATACCCTTTTTTTTTGAAAAAAAATAAAATATAATCAACTTTTTTTTAACCAAACAGTCATAACAAATTCAATTTCTAAATATCGCACTTTTTATTCTGTACTTTTCATCAACCAAATATGCTCTTAGACTAACCACAACACAAAAACTTTATTAAATTTGTGTCGACTGTTAAATAAATAGCTTCGAACCGAGCTTAATAAACTAATCTCCAGATTGAATAGCAAAAATTTGGAATTTTTGTGCAGATTTACGCGAGGACAAGGAGTTCTTCATCGATCATCCCAGTATAACACCGATTACAACATTGCAGGCACGTCACGAACAAAAATATGAATCATGTGTGATAAATAATAACTTGTTCGATCAAGATGCATCAATTGATGAAGGACAAATACACTTGTATTCTTGTTGAAACTTGAAACAGGGTGAAGAGCTAAAGAGGATGATAGGTGCAGCTGCTTACATTGAATGCAGCTCCAAGAGTCAACAGGTACACATATCTACATTTGTAAACAACTTAATTTAATATATAATTAAGTTTACTACATTATACATTCATTTTACTTAATTTTATCGTTGAGGTTTGCTGTAACAGAATGTGAAGGCCGTATTTGACGCTGCAATAAAAGTGGTTTTATGTCCTCCCAAAACAAAGAAGAAGAGTCGAAAACAAAGAGCATGTTGGATTCTATGAGTGCACGCACCCGAAACAACTAAGGACATGGCATGATGATAAGTTTAAATGTATTGTAACAATGTTTAATTTTTTGCGAGTTTTTTGAACATTTCGTTGTTGGATTAAGTAGAACTGTAGAAGCATGGGATTGTCAAAGCTCTTACCAGTTATGAAATTTCTAATACTCTCTTCTCCTACCTTTAAAAGCAAGTAATTAATTGTTAGTAACATTTTTCTAATAACGTTTATGGATCATTTTCCTTTAGCCATTTGTGAATACCAATACAATTTTATATGCCTTATATATGACACAAGAGCCATTTGGACTCCTCTATGTACAAGATTAACTAAATACATGGATTTGCTTAATCTAATAATTTTATTGTGACTTACAAGGGACTTCTTGGTTCCATGTAAAATTATAAAAAATAATTTTCAGTGATTTTTTTTTTCATAAAAAATAAGTTTTACGATTTCTAATGTTTGGTTCGAATACGGTGAAAATTAGTTTTCAGTTACGCGAATACTATATGTAACTAGTTTTTCTGTCTAAGTATTACCAATAAATTAGTACTCCCCTACCAAAAAAAATAATAAAAAAATGAAAAACCTACTAGTGTTGTTCAATTTAATTTTCCACTAGAGATGATGTTAATTTTTAAAGAACTAACTATCAACTTGTGCATTTAAAGACATAATAATGGTGTGCTCTTTTCTTTCCATTTCTTCTAACAACTTTTGCAAATAAAATAGAGTACGTAGCCTAAAATTAGATAGATTCCCTGTACATAACATTTATGTAGTGAACACCAAATTAAAGATATCTAAATCTTTATCTAACTAATTTATTAACTGCACTAATTATATATTGCTGTACTACAATCTCCCTTTCATTTCTTTCAATATCTTCCTAGGAAGGAAAAGAAAAAAAAAATAAACTTCAAATACCACCCCTATGATTTCTCACTTTCTTACTTTAGTATTATATAGTTTAAAGTGTATCAATTTAGTACCTTGTGATTTTTTTTTTGTCAATTTTTTTTCGTTAAATCAATGACAAAGTTAAAACTGAAATGTATTAAAGTGAATATTTGATAAACTTAGGTGGGACATCTGAAGTTTTTTGTATATAATTTTACGAAATATTAACGAAAAGTTGACGAAAAAAAAAAATACAAGATACTAAATTAATACACTTTAAATCATAGGGTTACGAATGATTTTAAAGTTTATCCAAAAAAAAAAAGGAAAAAAAAAAACCCAAACACGAGTGAATCCACATCAAGAAAAAGACAAAAGTCAAAAATTACAGTTTCTAGAAGAGTTGAAGTCTCAGACCTAGACATTTGGGGCTAATCTGAAGTGTCAAACAAAGGCGACACATTACCCCGCCTCCACAATAATTTAAAATAAAAATAAAAAAATATAAAATTTATCTTAATTAGTAATTAATTTTTTAAAAATAAATTTTACTATCAAACTTTTCAATTTATTTGACTTGTAAAAATACGCTAATTAAACTTATATATATAAATAATGTATTTAAAAGTTGATGTCGAAGTGTCATCGACGGACTTAAATTAAACAAATTAAAAAATTGAATAGTAAAATTAAAAATTTGAAAGTTGGATAGTCGATTCCAAATGATGTATTTGTTCATATAGCTTGTGTATAATTTTATCATAATTTTATTTAGTAATAAACAAGTACTGTTATTTTATCTCATCATATATTCCATTTATAAAGTAATTTCAAGATATTTCTGTGTTATTTTATATTCTATTAATATTTTAAATGTTGTAGAATGGGAATTGGTTCTAAACTATTTTAGAGTACCGATAATGTTACTTTAATTTTAATTTTGTTTATATTATAAAGCTTGATATTTACGATACTACAGTAGTAAAATCAGTTCTAAACTTCTTGAGCCTCCTCTAATTTATAATATGTTTTAAAAAATATTGTTACATTCATGTATAATTTCGTGCACGTAAAATCATAGTAATTTAAGAAACTACCTAACTAGAGATTTATGCGGACAATAATAAATACTAGCATGGATTCCACACCTACTCAATTAATAAAAGAAATTTCATTACACGTACATATGTGATTCAGAAGGCGTAGCAATTTTTTAAAAAAATTATTTTTTATCGTATCAATGATTTGAATAATAAATTTGATCCTCAATAATATTCTGGAAGAGGCATACTATGGCTTGCATTTTCTTCATGTATAAATAATAATTATATTTATAACAAATATAAATGGTAATACGTAGACCAAACTCCACGTGAGCCTTATCCTACACGTATGTAGCCCATGCAGTGCATGCATTGTTGTCTAAAAACTTTCAATAAAAATATTAAATTAAATTTATTATATAATTTGCTTTATTTTATCTTAAAAAAATTATTATCAAATTGAGTAATAAAAATATGTTTAAAAATGTGATTTTTATTAAAAAGTGAATATATGGTGTATGATAATTGATAAGTACTCATGTACCTCGTGGGCGCAATAAATTTTCCGAATGTATATCCAAGAAGCCTATCGCGCACGTTACCGTCTCTTCCACCGCACGCATTTTAAAACGACGCTCCCTTTCGCTGTAACAAACCCCCTGCTTCTTCTCCCTCCTCTATCTCTCTCTCTCTCTCTCTCTCTCTCCGCCTCCCTTCGCTGACCCTTCCCCCAACATTTCCCAAAACCCTAATAATGGACTCGTCCTCCTCGTCCTCTTCCTCCTACCTCGCCGGCGGCGGCGCGGATCTCGTCGCTCGGCGAGCCACCGTCCTCCCTCGCCGCCGCCCCCGGCCGCCGTTGCCGAGCTCGAACCCGCTCCCTGCGTCGCCTACACCGCTCCGGAGCTCTCGGAGAAACCGGCCCCCTCCTTCGCCCCCGCCGAGCTCCGGCGCATCCTGGACGGCCACGACGTTGAGCTCCGTGACCGGATCTTCCGGCTCATGGAGGAGAGCCCGATCTTCCGAAGGGGGAGGGTGTTCGCGGCGCCGGACTACAACCAGACGAAGGAGCAGCAGCGGGAGGCGACGATGCGGCGGATCTGGCACCTGAAGAGCCGCGGCGTGTTCGATGGTTGGCTCACTGACTTCGGCGCCGACGCCGAGAGGCGGATTTTGGCCTCGTTGGAATGCCTCGCCATTTACGACCACTCCCTCTCCGTCAAGCTCGGCGTCCACTTCTGCCTCTGGTGAGATTGATTTCTTGGATTTCTATTCATGTCCAACTACTTTTATTATGCGAGATAAGTCAGAGAGTGTTTCACCCAGAAAGTGATCATGGCAAAATTGTTGTGAAGGATAAACCAATCACCAATTCAGATGATCACGCTCAATTTACATGAAAAACCTTCTTCTTTTTTTTTTAGTGAAGAAACAGGATTGTACAGGTTTTGTATTAAAGAAAAGAAGACACAAAAAAGAGAGCTACAATTTATCCTAGAAAACTCCTAAAAGAGGAAAACCTTTTAAAACTGGAGGAACTGAAAGGAACCAAAAAGGAGGAGCTTTTATTGTTTTGTAATGTTGCAAGGATCTTGTCCTCTCCTATCATACATCTCTCCTGTGTTAAGGGAAGAGATGCCTCCATATTTCCTTCTTTTCAGGGCGAGGACATACTTTCGAGAAAAGTTATGGCTTAATCTTTACTATTTTGTTAGCTCTTCATCGTAGTTGTTTTTTTTTTTTTTTTTTTTTTTTTTTTTTTTTTTTTTGAGAGAGAGATAGGTAGTTTATTTCATTTAAAAATAAAGTTAGCTGGAAATGTGAATCAACTAGAATTCAAACTTGAAACCTCGGATACCAACCATCAAGCCCTTTGCCACTTGCGCTAGGGACGGTTTAATTTGATAGTGGGAACAATTTCATTTATATTGTTAATATTTGACAAATGAAGTTATGGGCGTATGTGTTTTCTCGTTTCTAGAGCTCCAAGATCTCCTCGCCTTCACAAAATGATTGAGGACGATTTTATAGTTATCTAGACACCAAAGTGCTATAATTTTTTGTTTAAGCCAGATGTAGTTATCAACTGAGTGTTATATGGACAATTATCACAATAAAAGGCTAGATGCTATGCAGAAATTTTTCTATCTTATCTGAAAATTATTTAAACCGATTGTAAACAACCAGATAAAAGGGAAAGGGTCCTCGGAAACAAGCCTGATAAGTTAAAAATATGATATTTGAAGACAGAAGAATATGATGTTCCGGTACTGGTGAAGTGAACTTTTGGTTGCCTTATGCTCTTGAGATGATTCTGTTAGGAAATTGTTCGCTTGCAACTCTTTTTGAGTGTATCAATGTGTATGTTGCTCCTTTTCATATCGTAGGCATGGAGATGCATTTTCCCTTCATTGTCTCTTCTCTCTCTAGTGTATGACTTGGTAAAATATCTATTTTCAGTATTAATGCATTTGTTCTAAGTGTTATCTTGATGGATGACAGGGGTGGCGCTATCAAGTTTTTTGGTACCAAACGCCATCACGACAAGTGGTTGAAGGACACTGAGAACTATGTCGTCAAGGGCTGTTTTGCAATGACTGAATTGGGTCATGGAAGCAATGTATGTCAGATATTTAAGTTATACTCATTTTATTTTAAAACACTTTCTCTATGCTATGAGCCTATGGCTTTTCTAATTTAAGGGTTAAATATATTTCCAAGGTACGAGGAATTGAGACAGTCGCGACATATGACACAAACACTGGAGAGTTTATCATAAACACTCCTTGTGAATCTGCCCAGAAGTACTGGATAGGAGGGGCTGCCAATGTAAGAGACCTTTCTGCATAATAGTCTTTACTGATTAAAAGGCACCCGTTTAGTTTATTTGGGCTTGAAGAATCGCCTTCTATCTTATCTGTTTGTCGGTGACTTATTCATCGCCTCTTGACAGCATGCTACACATACAGTAATTTTTGCCCAACTCCTTATGAATGGAACCAGTCAAGGGGTCCATGCGTTCATAGCTCAGATCAGAGATGCAGATGGAAATATATGCCCCAACATACATATAGCTGATTGCGGTCATAAGATTGGACTAAATGGCGTTGATAATGGCCGGATTTGGTGAGTCACTAATTTCCTGATTTTTGGTATGCTTTCCAGCTCTCACAATGTATTATCTGTTCCAGTTTCTTTTTGTTAATCATTTACTGAATCATCAGGTTTGACAATATCCGTGTCCCTAGAGAGAACTTGCTGAACTCAGTTGCTGATGTATTGGAAGACGGCCGATACGTAAGCTCAATAAAGGACCCAGATCAGGTGAGGGGATTATTCTTTGAGACTTTTCATGTCGCATGTTCTGTTATCTATAGCTTATTGATGTACTGACATGGTCTTCTGAATAAGGTTTTTCTTTGTATCAATTTACTTTCAGAGATTTGCAGCTTTTCTAGCTCCGCTGACATTTGGTCGTGTGAACATCGCAACCACAGCAGTTTATATATCAAAGGTAAGTCAGTATCACGGCATGTTGTCGCTCTTTTTGAATTTCTTATGAACATATCAACTGGGGCATTCCTTGGTTATTCTCCCATTTCTTCTGCTGTCAGGTGGGTTTAGCAATTGCTGTGAGATATGGTCTGACAAGGCGGGCTTTCTCAATCTCACCAAATGGTCCGGAAGTTCTATTGCTCGACTATCCTAGTCATCAACGGCGCCTCTTGCCATTACTAGCAAAGACGTAATATTCTGCTTGGATTAGCATTTCAATATACATATTTTTTTGTGCATTTCAATATTTTTTTTTTGCTTAAGTTACTTCGCCTATTTCTACAGATTGTATCTGTAGCTTGTCGATTTGGAATTTCACAATAGGTCAATGTTAATTGATTGGGTTGGGTTATCAATGTAGCCACACTATGTTTTCTGACAATTTTAAATGTTCCCTAATATTTAGTTGCAACTGTTAGAGGGGGAGGATAAGTTGTCATGTCAGAGCCTTATAACCTGGGCTATGGTAGGATGAGCATGCAATTGCCATGGTCATCGAAGAGAAGAGAAAGGGATCTTGAGTGAGGGTGTGCATCTAAAATGAAGGCCCATCATGGCTACCATGATCAGAGAGAGAGAAGAGGGGGGTTGGGGTGGGGGGTTGGGGGGAGTGTGCAAAAGGCTACATAAGGATGCAAAGTTAACCTTCACTGAAAAAGTCAGGATGCCCAAGATATTTCCCATAATTTACATGCTTGCCTGAAAATGGAATTTGAGATCTTAACTGATTCAGTAAAATTCATCATTTTCATGATTGGATTAGTTGAATATGATATGCTTTGCTCTTACCCAATTTTATTTCTTAACCCTTGTGCAGTTGGTGTTTTGGCTCTCAGATTTAAATTCCTAGCCCGTTCATTAGCTTCTTTAGCAAGATCACCTAGATTGAGTTTGTCACAATTCAAGATCTGCTATCATAGACTCATTGTGACAAGTGCCATGATGTGAAGAACTTTATATCACAATATCTTTCATGATTCTCCAGTGTTCGTCAGCTTTAGAACATGAATTAGTTTCCCGACATTTTCTTTTTTTTAACTTGCAGATGTGTTATGAGCTGTGCTGCCAACTACTTGAAAAGGATATATTTGCAGAGGACCCCAGAGGCAAACAAAGCTATCCATATATACTCTAGTGCTCTGAAAGCTACACTCACCTGGCAAAATATGATTACCCTTCAGGTCATATACTTCTTAGTTGCTTGCACATTTATCCTTCTTCTTTTTGAAGGATATTAATCTCATTTAAGGATGTTTTTGGCTGTATCAGGAGTGTCGTGAAGCCTGTGGTGGCCAAGGTTTGAAGACAGAGAATCGTGTGGGAATTCTAAAAGGTGAATTTGATGTGCAGTTGACATTCGAGGGTGATAATAACATACTAATGCAACAGGTACTTTGTTTCTACATTCCCAGTTGAATTTGTCCTTTTCTGCTTAGTGGAAGGTCTGGGTACATACCAACTTTGGCCTGTTGATACAGGTTAGCAAGGGTCTCCTAGCAGAATATCTAGCAGTTCAGAAAAGGAGAAGACCATTTAAGGGTTTGGGACTGGAACACATGAATGAAACCTGCCCTGTTGTCCCCGATAATCTAACAAGCTGTACCCTGAGGAGCTCAAAGTTCCAGGTAGTTAATATGTAATACTATTAGGTTTCCGCTTTATAAATTACCTCGTCAGCCAATTAACAACTCTCTCTCTCTCTCTCTCTCTCTCTCTCTCTCTCTCTCTCTCTCTCATACACAGACCAACATTTTCTGCTTGCGAGAGCGGGATTTGCTAAAGCGCTATGCTGATGAAGTTTCTCACTATCAAGCTCAGGGAGAAAGCAAGGAAAAGGCACTCTTGCTGGTTAGACCTTTATTGGTTGCCTCCCTTTTTCCTCTTATTTACTGTAACTATTCCACTCTTGTTGATTCATTTGGCTTTCGATCATATACACACCAGAGTTATCAGCTTGCTGAAGAGTTAGCTAGAGCGTTTACTGAGAGGACGATATTCCAGATATTTTTGGAGGCTGAGATGAGCCTGCCTCCTGGTCCTTTGAAGGTAAATGTATTTATTTTACTTAATTATATTATTCTGTTTTAACTTCTAGCAACTGCTAAATAATATGTTTGAACCAGCTAATTGGAAGCTATCGACGTAGCTTAACTTTTAGTTTCATCTATTCTCTGATCTCACCATCAACATTTATAAAATGTTCTACAGGATGTGTCTGGGTTGTTGAGGTCCATGTATGCGTTGGTCCGCATGGAAGAAGATCCGCCTTTTCTTCGATACGGGTACTTGTCGCTCAGCAATGCTGCTGCTGTGAGGAAAGAAGTCATGACACTGTGCAGTGATCTAAGGCCCCATGCACTTTCTATTGTCAGTTCTTTCGGAATACCCGACGCTTTCCTCGGCCCGATCGCCTTCGATTGGATCGCGGCGAATGCGCGGTCGTCTGTGAGCAGCGATTACTAATTTCTACATCATCTCCAGGAAAGTTGTGATACAAGCCAATAGATACCGTGATTACAGGTAATAAAAACACCGTCATGGGGGATAATAAAGAGACTAATCCTATTCTTCTAGTTTACTAATATGGGTTGGTATCTACGAAGAGTGATTGAAGTTGGAGTAAGAGGCCGTCCAATTAGAGATTAGATGGACTCTTAAATGATAAGATTGCTATTTATTGTAAACAATAAACTTTCCAGTAAATAAAACTCACCTTTTTATCGGAAACTACTCTGATACAGTATTTTTGGCTTTTGGAATTAGATAAGTCCAACAATTCCGTATAGCAGTGAACGATGTGAACTGCGCTAACCCTTGAATTGGATAAGTCCAACTATTACGTATAGAAGTGGACGACCCGAGTAATCCAATATGATCCAATACAAAATTAGCGGGTTTAACTTAAATCTAAATGGGTAATTAAGACTGGAAACGGGCGATCCCATTAATTCGTTAGTTAAATAATTTGTTTTCAGATTTTAGCCTCTATAACCCGCTTTGACCCTCCAATAAGCCGGTTAACATTAAACCCAGTTTTTATGTTTGTAACAGCTAATAAAATTGATATGATAGATAATGTATATAAACATCTTAGTCATGAATTATGGTTTAACTTATTTCAAAATGTTTCTTATTAATTTAATAATATTATTATTCAATGAACTAATTGGGTCGAATTAGGGCGGTTCGGATTTGAATTAACCTATATATACAATTGTAATACCTACGGTAAACTAAAATAAAATAAAATTAAAGGGCCAGATTATTTTATAGCAATAAATATCTTAACAAAGAGAGTTTTTAAAAAAAAAATAAAAAAAATTCAAGCCCCACTTATCCCCACCACTTTTTGATTTGCAAAAAGGCACAAGTCATAAGCATGTGGCAGCATTACCCACGAATTGGATTATATCTTAATTAAGCTTAATCCCAATGCACAATTAGTTGGATGAGCACGCACAACTTATAATGCTAATTAATGCTCTCGATCCACCATGGACACTGGCATGCACTAAATAATATTGGGCATGCCATTTAGGGCTTGCTAAAGATAAACAAGTACCCAAAAAAGAAAAAGAAAAAGAAAGGAACCACCCTCAACTATTGATCAGTTTAAAGTAGATCTTTAACTAATTTTCTTTCGAGTGACCTATTTAAATATTTTATTTTTTTTTATTTACTTCATTAATTCCAAATGTGATTCTATTGAATTTGAGCGTTCAAACACTTCTTTCTGTTGATAGAACGACGAAATTTCTTAACTGTTAACAACAATTGTTTATCTCAACAAATTTTCGATTCAATTTTGAGAAATAAGTTAAATTAAATTAACAAAAGGTTTAAAAGAGATAATCGGAAATACGAAGTTAGGAAAGGGTTATTTTAAAATGCATGGCCTATAGCTACCTAGGTGGGGAGATCGATCAATAGACATTGTAATTAACCTTTGCTAAAACCTGTGTTCAATTAATTAGGTGCATGGCTGGTCCACACACTCAATGACATGTGGTTAAGCACAAACTTATGGTTATTAACTTTATTAAGGAAAAGATCTAGCATTGTACCACTCAAAATACTAATTAAATCCCCACATATTAGACACAAAACAAACACTGAAAGGGATGTAGTGCAATAATAGAGCTGTAAAGAGGGTGCTTCTTGCCTCCCCCCACTCCTCTCCGAAAGCACTTACTGCATATTGCTGCTTCTTTAAGAAGTGCTTTTCAGGGATCTTGAGAATATGCATGCATGGCTATATCCTCCTCCTACTTTAGAGAGAACTTTGCCCTAGTTCTTAATTAGCAGATTGAACCACCCTGCATATATATATATATAAATCATCTTTCTATCCCCTACAAAGTTTTGCATAGAAAAGCATTTCTCCCACATACCCAGATACCTCTTTCCTCAACAACTAGCTTTTGATCTCCTTGGATATGCTTAATTGTCATTGATTAACCTGCATAAGAAACTTGATCAAATCCATCCATTGATTGATGGAGGGCAAAGTGTTTGCACTGATCCAACACCCAGAAAATCTCTGGTCTCTCCTCCTCCGCCTCCGATATCATCCTTAAGTGATACATGGCGCCTCATCGTCGCAGCCGTGAACATCTCGAACGGGCTCGACCCCGTGAATCCGTTCATGATGCTCTCGAGATTGCTCGAGGGGTTCGAATTCGATCCGAAGAAACCGTGATGCTGCTCGCCTAACTTGTTGCACTCCTGATCAAGTGCCTCATGAGTGCCATTGGACTTGGACTCAAAGCTCCCTATCATGAACGGCGTAGTAGCGCTCGACGTGACGCCCATTTGAGCCGCTTTTTGCAGCAGTGCGGTCGCCGACATGTCCGACACTGGCGCAGACGTCGAGCGGTGCTGGTTGCTAAACAAGGAAGGAATGCTCGTGAGAAGAGACTGGGGAGTTTCAATCTCCTTCAGAGTATTCGTGAACTCGCCCGTGCTCGCATTTGACGATACTTTGTTGCCGCCGCTATACAACCAACTTAACTGGTTGTGATCGAGATGCAGTTGCCCATTCGATGCAGTGTTGGTGAAGAGATCATCAGTATACAACGTTGCATGAGCACTCATAGGGTTCATGTGGTGCACGTCGTTCAGGGTTGTAGCAATGTTGGCGCTCAAAGGCTCAGTAGTGTGAGTCAATCCATGGCCCATCCACAGTGAGAGCCCATTATTTCTACATTGTTCATCATTGTTATTGTTATTATTATTACCTTGATGATCACTGTTAGATATATTTAGCTTGAGATTGTTGGATGACAAAGGATGTAGCATGTCGGATCCGATCAAGCCGCCGCCAGTGAATAGAAAGTTGGCGGTGTTGGCGATGTTCACTGCCGCAGAAACCCTCGCCGTCTCTTCGGCTAAAGCATCACAGAATGCTCTGTGAGTTATGAAGCTGTCTCTCCTGTTTCACATATATGCATGCACACGTCTTAATTAGAACATGTTGATCATTTCATGAACTCACACATATTACATATATATATATATATAGCTTACAATATCATCTAAACGAAATTTGTAAATCTACGTCATATGAATTTACCAATAATATATTCTTACGAGTATTTCCACGCCAGTATTGATTGATCACGTCTATCGGTTCTAATTTTGATTTTAGGACCTTCAAGTTCGATTTTATATATATTTGTGTAGAAAATGTGTAACTTAGAATTGTGTCGCGCGTGCGATATCTAACGATGGATATATATATATCTACAGTGTAAAAATGGGGATCGAACCTACGACCTCTGAGAATGAAAAGATATTATCTAAGAGAATATTGGTCGATTGATCTAGTAGCTAGGAAACATGCTCAGAAATAGATAGCAATTTAAAGACAGATCGAGGAGGAGTTAGACCTGGAGAAGAGGGTGCCGCAGTCGCAGCGGTACTCGCGGGTGCCGCAGGTCTTGGAGTGGGCCTTCCAGTCGGACTGCACGGCGTAGCGCTTGGAGCACTTGTCGCACTTCCACTTCTTCTCGCCGTGCTTCCTGCAGAAGTGCTTCTTGATCCCCGTGAGGTCGCCGAGCGCCCGCGCGGGGTTGTGGTGCACGCAGCTCTTCTCCGGGCACACGTACACCCGCTTCCGCGGCTCCTTCCCGCTCCGCTGCCGCAGCTTCCACGGCAGGTTGTGCCCCCGCCGGTGCAGCTGCAGGTTCTGGTCCCGCTGGAACCCCTTCCCGCAGATCTCGCACAGAAACCGGTTCGTCGCCAGCAGCGTCTTCGGCGACAGCGCGATCACCTCCGCATCCGGATCTGCTCCGATCGATCATCAACACCACAATTAATTAAGGATATATATATATATAACTAGCAAACATATATATATACATACCCATGCTACAAATTTTTCTCTAACTTATATACGTACAAATTAATCAATGCTTAATTAGAATTGATCAGTATTGAACAAATTAATTAAGGAGATGTGTAAAATTTGCATGCCTGGAGTGCCTGGGAGGTTTCTCTTCTTCTTGGGAGGAGGGGGGAGGTTGGAGTCGTGATGAGGTGGGTTGTTTGGTGGGAAGGCCTTTGAGATGGCTGCTCCTGCCATTATCTTTTCGTTTTCTTCTTTTTTCCTTTTTTCCCCTCTCTTCCTGAGTGACAAAAACACCAACTTTTCGATAGCTAGCTAGGTGTGTATACTGGTAGCTAGTAGTAATCTCCACCAAGGGAGAGATCACTTAATAAGAGGAATGAAAATGTGTGAGAGCACAACCAAAGGCCTATATAGCGCTCTCTCTCTCTCTCTCTCTCTCTCTCTCTCTCTCTCTCTCTCTCTAGTTTTTTGAATTGAATAATTAATGAGTAAAAAAATAGTAACAAGTCACTAGGTGGTAGCTAGGGAGGTGTTGTAAAAAGGTGAAGTTGAAAGTGTTGTTAGTTGACAGGGAAATGGGCATGATGACACATATGATAAGGTGCATGAGGAAGGGGGGGGTTGTGGGGGGTAAAAAGCTGAATTTGAATGCCTTTCTAATTTGGAATGATTATCTCATAATGTGATGTTTCACTTCTTTCTTTAAGTTTGTACTCCATTTATATATAAGGTTTTAAAATTAGTTCAAACTTCAAAATGTGCATAGTCAACTACAATTAAACATCCACTTAATTTAATTAGGTTACTAAATTTAACATAGGAATTATAGTTTATATGTAATTTAATTTTGAGAATAGCTTGTAACTTAATTTTTACGTGACTTATAACAGGCAAGCTAGTAAAGCTGTCTTGACATTTTGCATATATCTTATTAATTTCTAAATTTTAGACTTGTAATTAACAGCCAATTTATAATTTATATAGAATATGTACCTGACCAGTCTCAATGATTTGATTTAAGTGAGAATCTAACTCAAAGCCTCTTGAAATAAGATACCATATTATTTAAAAGATTTGTATAGTAGAATGTGACATAAAATCGGCCTTAATAATTCAAATTGAAATGATATATATCAATATAGATATTTTGCCAATATATATTTTTTTCTTACGCCAAATGGAATGATTTGATTGAAAGTTATTAATATGAAGTCCATGAGAATCTGTTCAACTAAATGATTTATATACAGTTAAAAAGAAATAAATATCTCTGCCAAAGAGTGAGAATTAATACTGGTATCTCAATGGAGGTTTCTCTATCTCTGAGCGCGCGTCCCGAGGCAGGAATTGAGGGAACAAATTACGTGTAGTTCTCGCATAAGAATTAATAAGCTCAGCTTAGTTAATTAGTTTAGTCATCAGCTATATATGCATACATAATTATACATTGGTTTAGTTTAAAATTAATAGCAGTACAGTGTAATTAATATTTAATTAACACATGTAATTAAAAGGGTGGTGCTGGTGCTGGTGCTGTGAATCCTGTGATTTAGCTACAGTTTGGGTTGCGATTCCCTTGTGAAGACGCAGCATGTAATCACGTGCCACCACGGACTCCGAGACTAGGCGACGGCGGATACGACAGGAAATGGAATATTTGTCCACGCATTTGCCTCTTCCCTTTGCTGCCCTGCACTGTTGCACTACTTGCTTAATTGCACCCTCCTCACAGATCTACTGTAGTCAGTACTACTATACCACTATCATTAGCTGCTTGTCACGGACCTATCATTTTTTTTTCGCAAAACTCGTACGACGCCCATCTTTCTTCGCACAACCCGTTTCAATCCGTTTTCGCTAGCAGAGTTGGGCCAGGAACCTGACTGCCACAGAATTTTTTTAAGTTCCTGCTGACATGCTGCTGCTGCTGTTTACTAATTCCTCTCCTCCTCAAATTAAACTGCATTTTTTTCAATTTTTGCCACTCATCATCACAATGTAAGCACATTTTCTGCAGCCTTGAAGATTGTTTTCAATTGGTACATGATCTCCTTTTTACTTTTTTACTTTCAGCAATATATAGCAGGATTTCTTACTGTAGTACATGATTCTCACCAGCGGGGCTCATTCAGCACTGTTTATGCTTATACTTTCAGCAACAGTAGGATTCGGTTACACGTTTGACGAAGAAAACACAATTAATTAGAGATTTTATTGCAATGAAAAGCAGAAGGTTTCATTTCATCATGCTTTGGCTTTGCTGCAAAGTAAACTTGTAGAGAAATTTGGACATAATGTTTCTTTCATTATTTAACATATATATATAATACACTAGTAAAGGTGGCCCTTACATTTATACCAAGCACTATAAGCTTACCATAAACCTAGAATGTACCCAATAGTGTGTCTGATTCTCTCTCCTTCCACATATAAAAACTAAAAAGTTAGAAGTTATTAGATTAATTTGATACAATTACACCAACACATAACCAACTCTCCTAAGAGGTCTACTATATATGTAGAAGCTACACTATATCATTATATCCAACCAATCATATCTTTCTTTTTGAGAGAAAATACAATAAAAAGAAATTTCTAAAAACCATGATGAAATAGGTGAATCTCAGAAAACATCACATCACCCCATACGACCGTCACAGTTTAGATTCTTTCCAACCCCCTGCATGTATTCTTATTACGTTTTGGGAGTACATACATGCCCAGGAACGCAAGTCACGTTTCACGTCACCAATAAAAACTGTTTGTCTTAAAGCACCATCTTTCCCATGCGAATAGCACTATAGTGTTTGTTACAACAATATTGTTTGATGGAGAGAATTTAGCTATTGTCCGTTTATAACAATGCATAATTACTTGGTTATAAATTAATTGTATCGACCAGTAAGGTAACGACGCTGTGTCGTGAGAACATTGTCGTTAATTAATACATTAATTAGATGGGCACCAATTTGAATCATCACTGTTTGCATGTGCACTCTCCTGTATACGTGTCCTATATATTAATCCGGGCTTCGTTGAGCTAGCTAGCTCTATAAAACTTTACATTCTTTGTCTATATACTTCACCTCGATTCCTTTTGATGAATACAGATGGATAGATGAATCATATTGTTCACCTTTTTAAAGCATCATATCATAAATAAATAATGAATTGGCTGGTAACAATAATAGGAGGGGTTAAATTAATGCATCAGAACTATTTAAATCTTTGCTCCTAAACTTTAGGTATTTGTATATCTTTTGCCACCCAAACTTTTAAAATTTTCCAATTAATCATCTAATCCATATTCCTTCATTTAAAGTATTATCATCAACAAATTGATTTAGAAAACAGTAACTAAACATATAATATGGTGTTTTATGTCAACATTCATGTTCAAAATTAAATGTGAGAATTAATTATGGTGAATTTTACCATTAGATGTGATTTGCAACTTTAAAACGTCTCATTATTATAAACACAGGCATGCACTCTTTACTATTTCTCAACCATTTGGTTAATGTTAGTGTGCTAGCTTAAAATTGATTGCATATGAATCTAGGTGGTTTACTGTACAAATTCAAAAGTTTGGTGGGAAATATTAAAATTAATTTGATAGTCCAAGACAACTATCAACAAACAAACAAAGATCGGATGATTCTAATACATTTAACCCATAAAAATACATAGTATAAGAAGTAATAATAATAAGGAGAGAATAGAAAATTGAAAAATACATAGTATATATAAATTAAGAAATAAAACTATGGAAAGGAGGGAACAGAAAAAGGAAAGAGAAGCAGTGAATTTTTGGAAGAGTGAGAAGCCGTCGGCTTGTGGGCTGACCTTAGTCCAAAGATTAATCATAATCTAATCCTCCTTGTTGTGCTAAATTTGCTTTACACCTTTGTTTATTATTAATCCCCTTTGTTTAGTATTAACCCCTTGGAGTTTAGTGTATGAACTCTTGCAACCTCTAGTATATTCTCTCCATGCCCTAGGCCCAATCTTCCACATCTTTTCTTTTCCCCCCATCTACAATAAGATTCTTTCCCTCCCAAAGCCCTACAATTAGTGTTTGTTTATTGTAACCTTGGCTCACATGGTCCCATGCATCTCTCTCTCTCTCTCTCTCTCTCCACTATACACTATACACTATACTATACATTGGGAGTAAGAGAGAGAGAGATTTAGAGAGAGGGGACCAAAAAATAAAAATAAAAAAAATGAAATTTTAACAAGGGGGGTTTGGGGAAAAGAGAGCCCTTGTCACCAAGGGTATGTTTGTTTCCTTAGATTGACCTTGGGGAGTGGAGGGAACCCAAGAGGGTTGGTACCCAATAAAAGTGAATATTTAAATCTCAAAGTCCTGGAGAGGAACGTGTGGTGTTACCAAACCAAATAAAAGGGTAAAATATTTTTAAAATTTTCTACTCTTTGGTAACTAAATAAAAAGCCAAATTAAGGACACTTTATTCCTTTTCATTTTTATCTTGTAGATTTTCTTTTTAGGGTTGGGAAGGAGCATATGGCACGGCACTATTTTCGATGCAGCTAATTAAAAAGAGAGAGAGAGAGAGAGAGATTGATCTGATCACGAGAATCTAGAATGTGGTCTCCCAAATGCCCAGTAATTGGTGGGGTTCGTGGGATTAGACCCTGGTTAAAAAAAAACCAACCAACATTTGATTTTATTTGGATATAAATTAACATTAACAATGAGAAATATATCACAGATTTCTTTGTTTTGTTTTGTTTTGATCGTGTATAAAACATAGATTAGATGTTTGTTAATTAACAAAACACAAACACCCTTTTTAACAAACCAATCCGTTTTAAATCACCGGCCCAAATCGCTTAAAGTCCAAATGTCGCAAACACTTATTTGCACTCCCATTTCCTTAAAAGGTCCCCCAAAAAAAATCTGATGGTTCAAGAAATTAATAACTCCCATTGAGTACATGGTATGATACTTTTCATGCTATATACAATGTAGTTCCTACCCTTTCAGTAATTAATCTATATCGCCATCATATTTAACAAATTGAATAATACCGACAGTACTTAGCGCAGTTGGCTAAGAACTTGATGATTGATATTTGAGATTCTAAATTCGAAGTCTAACTACTTCATATTTAAATTCAAGTTATTAATAATAACAAAGTTCTGAGAATTTCAAACTAAAGCCCCATGCGAAGCCCATTAAATTATAATTGAGCTGGGCTCACGCTAGTTGTGGTCCAATGCGAATCTGACTTGGTTTCGGTACTCCATTCAATGAGGATAAATTAAGAAGGTAATCATCAATTTCTAAAAAATAGTTATCTTATAAGAATTTTCCTTTTTCTTTTTTTCTTTTTTTCCTACACTAACGAATAAAAAATTTACAGGAGCAATCCTCATGGTAAGATCAATATCGATCCTACCGTTAATCATGTACGGTGATCAAATCCCAAAGGACCAACGGACCGTAGAGATGTGCAGATATGAAACGCGCTTTAATTTGGGCTATTACATGGAGCCTACAACATCGGCTTTTCTCCAGCCCATTAATAAATAAAATAATTAGATTTTTTTTTTTATTTTCAGAGGGACGTGACATGTTACTCGTTTCGCTTTTTTTTTTTTTTTTTAATAAATTTAGTTGAAAATATGAATTAAATAATTTTTGAGAATGAAACTTTAAGTACCGATGATTAAGCACTAAAGAGGGTCGATAATAATTGAGATCTCCCAACATTCGTCGATGGACCGTTGCCTTATCGCCTTGTCCTAATCCCCACGTCTCAACCGACAAGCCTCGTGCTTTAATTTTTCCAATCTAATATAATTAAAAAAACACTCAAATTAATCTAATAAACTACAAATAAACCACAAATTGCACCGAACATATATATTTATATATATATATATAAACCACACAATTTGTACACGAATACAATCACTCTCCTTTGTACGTAGTAGTAAATTAATTTACAGTAGGCCCATTGCACGCGCGAGCACAAACCCTACGACGAAGCCCCACCCTATCCTCCTCTTCACAAGGCTGTTCTCGGAAGCCGAATTGCTCTGATCGTTCTCCGACGACTGCGCCGCTGCCGTGCCGTTCTTCGGCTTTGCTGCTGGGGCCGGCGGGGAATTCAACGGCCTCCTCGACGACTCCGGCCCGAAGAGTTCGTTCGGCAACAACACTTTTTCCAGCGAGTACACGGCCACGGGGTACTTCAAATATACGGCGTTCGTGATCGTTGTCCCGACGACGCCCGTCGACACATATACCTGAGTTGTCGAATGTATTGTATTAAAAATATCATTATCTGATAACTTAAAATTACCGGTCTTATTGGTCGTATGGCAATCGATCGACCTGATTAACGCCGGTGCTGGTGACGTTGACGGTGTCGACGCCGTCGTAGCCGGACGCCTGCGTGCGCACGGGGTTGCTGGCGGTGGCGAAGGAGTCGAAGGTGTAGTACTGGGGGAGGACGTGGTAGAGGACGAGCTCCGACTCGTCCTGCGCGGTGAGCTTGTTGAGGGTGCCGGGCTTGAGGGCTTTGAAGGCGTCGTCGGTGGGGGCGAGGAGGGTGACGCCGTCGGAGGAATCGTCGAGCTGCGTCAGGATTTCTTGATAGGCTTCCGTGGCTTTCAGCAGCCGCTTGAAGGTGGTGTACTGGCTGCCCTTGTCGAGGATGCCTGTTATGTCGATCGCTGCCGGGCTCGGGCTCGGCGCGGGCGCCGCGACGGCGGCGGCGGCATTGGTTAAGAATGCTGCTGTTATGGCGAGGAAGAATGCTAATGGTAGTGAAGGATTTTGGAAAGAGGCCATTGGGGTTACTACGTGCATGAGTTATACGTACGAAGTGGCCTTTGTGAGATTTATTATAGTGTGGAGTACAAAATTAGATGAGGGAGTTGGGGGAGGGGGCCTGCAGGGTGGGGGTGGAATGCGCTGGCAGTGAAGAGAGTTGGAGGGAGAGGGCTGTCAGGGCGTCGTCATCTCGGGCAGGAAGCTGAAGGGATGCTGTCAGCCTGGCCTGTTTCGTGATCGGATTGGATTGCTTAGTTTGAGATGATTATCATCAATCATTCTTCTACCAATTAATTTGACAAAAAAATTGGAATGATATTGGAAATGATAAAGAGATCACATGGGCAAGGAGAAATGTATCATATTAAATATTTTTATTTTAAAAAAGGGACCACCAAATATGTAATGTTTCACATCAGTGATTAGAAATTGTACCAAATTTAAAGTAATTTTATTAAATTTAATAATGGCGTGGCTATTTTATCTAATGCTACCAGATAAATTAAAGTTTGAACAAAAGTACATATATAGCTATATGTCTATGCATTTTTCAATAAAATCGTAGAAACTAAATTATAATCGACTTATTGTAATATATCGAATGCGATATTACATATATACAGAACTAAACAAAAATTTTTTTTATTGTATTTCCTCACCACACATAGCGTTCGCATAACCTTACTACAATTTCAAACGAAGCTTAAGTCTACAACTCTCTTTAGGTTGTAGGATTATAACCCTTGATCAAAGGATTATACTCCTCCAACTCATCTAGGATATTTTTTTTTTAAAAAAAAAATAACAAGAATATATAGTAGAGAAAAGCTTTTTTTTTTTCTTTTTGAGAGATTAGGTAGCACCCTAGCTATCCGCTTCGTTTATTTCATTTAGAAATAAATTTAGCTTGAAATGTGAATCAATTATGATTTGAATTTGGGATCTCGAATATCAACCATCAAGGCCTTTGTCACTTACTCTAGAGACGGTCAGTAATAGTAGAGAAAAGTTAACTATTGGATGATGGAGTTGTAAGATTACAATTCCATCGAGATTGAAAGGTTAATTAGCATCACTCTTATAATTAGCTTACATCTAAATAATGAAAGTTAAAAAATTGTTAATATGAAAAAGTATAGTTTAGGATATCTTTGAGAACAGAACAATGTAATTTTACATTTTTTTCCTTATATTATTTGAATATAAAATTATTATATTATTCTTAATTAAATAAGAACCATCACATATATATAACTTGATAAAATTAATTAGTTTGACGCTATAAACCTTGTATAGCAAATGTAATTGAAAAAAAGAAAAGAAAAGAATCTTGCTTCAAGATTGAGCACCCGGCCACACCTTAGCAGCCAGTAAAATGCCCCATCTAAATTAAAAAAAGATTATTATTGATTATTCTGTATATATATATGAATAGCAACAATCATTCAGAAATTTCAATGTTGCGCTAAACAAAAAATGCAAAAATAAATAAATAAATAAAAATCGACACACTATTTCGACATGAAATGGGTATATATATTGTCTGTGATTAGAATTTTCCTTATTTCACGTAATGTAATAAAATTAATTTGAAATATATTTTTACGTAGTTTAAGTGTTTAACTGCGCTTACAAATTAATTAAAACATGCACTTTGTGATGATCTCGTCCAGTATATATATGTTTGGGCCCTTCTGCGGGATGGGGACAGAGATGAACAGCCCGTGAAGCTGTCATATGGCCAAGTTCCAGATAATAATTAAGTTCTTATGAAAAGGTCATCTGTACATGTTCCGCATATTTATATATAATATAGCTCATCACCTTAACTTAATTTATAGGAAAAAAGATGTTGTCTATAACTGTTATTTAACATATAAAAAATAATAAAATATTTAATTAACATTTTTTTATGTTTTAAATTCGCACGCACGTCAAGCGTGCATAGACAAAACATATATTTCTTCAATCGTTACGTACGTGGAAACTGCAATTAATCATTCTAATAATTAAGGGACGCAAATCTAATTGGTGATCAATTAATATACATGGCTTGTAAGAGGCTCAGTTCGTTTTTCATGCACGTACGTACGTGTATTAAAAACCTGTTTATTTCGTGAAATCCCCTTATTAATTTATTTCCATAAAGAAGATCATAAATCAAATCAAAGAGGAGTTTAAAAAAAAAAAAATTCAATCTCGGAATACAAATCGTGGTGCAAAGAAGGAAAAAAGGAAAGAAGAAAAAAAAGAATTGCAGGCCGTGGGCTGACACAAACTATCACAAACTGGCTCATGTACAAACAATGCGAGACATTAAATTAATTAAACAATCCATGCATGCAACAACGGACTCCTTTCAAAGGAGGTTCATGATGCCCATGAAACCAACCCCGGCGATAAAACCCCATCCGATTCTCTTCAAACCGGCCCCGGACGCCGTGGCGTCGGCCGCGGCGGGGCCCGAGGCCGTGGAGTCCGCGGGCGCCTTCTTGGGCTTCTTCTTGGGCGCGACATCCGGCGCGGGGGCGGCCGCGGGGGGCTTCACCCCGAAGAGGTCGAACGGCAGCAGCACGTTGTCGAGCGAGTACACGGCCAGCGGGAAGTCAGAGTGCAGCACGTTGCTGACGACGACCTGGTTGACGCCGGTCGACACGTTCACCTGGTTGCTCGTGCTGGTCACGTTGACGGTGTAGACGCCGTTGTTGCCGGACGCCTGTGTGCGCAACGGGTTGCTGGCCATCTGGAACGTCGTGAGGCTGTAGAAGCGCGGCAGGACGTGGTACAGCACGAGCTCCACCTACACAGGAAACGAGCTTTAAAACGTCAGAATATGTTTTATCAGTGTCTGGCATAACACGACGGCTCTTCATTTGTCGACGCTTTAACCATTACTTTGAAAATACGATGCGAAACACTTTTAAATATTATTAATATTAAAAAAAAAGGCGTTGTTAAATATTGATAATTTTCTTGCAGTGAATAATTAGTAGTATGAGTACTGAATTTGTAGCGACCTGCTGCTGGGCGGTGAGGGTGTTGAGGGTGCCGGGCTTGAGTTGGCTGAAGGCGTTGTCGGTGGGGGCGAAGAGCGTGAGCCCGTCGAAGGAGCTGTTCAGCTGGCTGGTGAGCTGCTGGCCAACTTGGGTCTCCTTGAGCAGGCGGAGCAGGGTGGTGTACTGCCCGCCCTTGTCGAGGATGCCGGTCAGGTTCAGCGGGGCCGGTGTCGGGCCCGGCGCGACCGTTGCAGCGACAGCGAAGAGCGTGGGAGATGCCAGAGGGAGGAGGAGGAGCAGGAGGAAGTGTGCTGGTGCCATTGTTATGATTGTGAGAGTGGAGAGGTGAGGGAAGGGGATCAGAGGGAGGACAATTAAGTAGTAGGATGGGGGACAGAGGAGGGANGGATACGGTGGTGTGAGGCTGTGAGCTGGCTTTGTGTAGAGTTGGAGACTGAGAGTGACTGGATCAGGCGGCCATCTTTTTTTTCCTATTATTATATTACATTACATAAAAATAAGCAATTTTTGGTCTGTAGCCTATTTTGGTTTGTAATAATATAATATTAATTATCTAAAGACTAAGCTTATACGGACTGTCCTAGAGCAAGTGATAAAGCGCTTGGTAGTTGATACCGAGATCCTAAGTTCGAATTCTAATTGATTCATATTTTCAGCTAAACTTATTTCTAAATAAAATAAAATAAAATAGGTAGTGTACTATCTTCCTTTTTTTTTGAGAGATAGTTAGTACGCGGGGTTTTTTTAAGCAACTGAAATATTGAATGATGATGATTTTTATTTTATATAAATTTTCTTAACTTTACCCGTTCTCAATATATATATATATATATATATATAAAAGCTAAGTTTATTACAGTAGGCTTATTAATTACTCTTTTCTAATTAAAAATTTAAAAGGATTGGTTTAAATTTTAGAAGTCATTGGGTTAGAAGTTGTAAAGATTATGATTCATTTTGGTTGTAGACTAAATATTTTTCTAAAAGAATTATAGTTTTCTTAAACTATATATACGTTTCTTTTTTTTCTTTTTTGTATGATCAATGTTATTTTTGCTTCTATTTTTTAATAATCACCCCAAAAAAAAAACTAAGTTTACCATAACACAAAGTAAAAAAATAGAATTAAGTGGCGGTGGACCGCCAATATTGGTAATCGCCAACATATCGAGCTACTCAAAAACCTGCTCCCTCAGTATAGTCCAATTGACGCACCGGACATAATAAAGTGGCGGTGGACCGCCAACCAAATCTTTACCGTTAAATCCCTTTATGAATTCATCACCGATGCAGTCCAGATAGACACTATGTACGAACACCTTTGGAGGTTAAAAATCCCGCTCAAGCACAAAATCTTCATTTGGATTCTACTTCGTAAGAAATTACTTACAGCGGACAGATTGATTCGCCGAGGGTGCTCAGTGGACCAGTATTGCATTTTTTGTGTACTGGTACCTGAAACCTGTCGTCAGATACCTTCAAATTGTTGCGGGAGGTCCAGATACAACCGACTCAGACTTAGGGGATGTTCGACGGATATGGACAGAGACCTCTAACAACCCCAACGCTGTGACGAGATCGAAAAATCTAACTCTTTTGGCGGCAATCTGGTGGGTCGTATGGACGGAACGAAACAACACTATTTTCTGCGAAGTGCTTCCCGATGCCTCCCGGGCTCTCGAACGTGTCGTGTCTCTGATCAAATCTTGGACCGAAGTTCTGTGAACCTGGACTGTTACTTTCATTCGTCCACCTCCGTTTTTACGTTGTAAAATTTTGTCCACCGATTTTTTTTTTTCTCTTTTTGCTGGCTTATTTGGAGGCCCTAGCTGCTTCCACCATATACGCTTAGTTCATTTTGCTTAATGAATGAAGCAGGTAGCTTGCTACCTATTTCTCTAAAAAAAAAAAAAATAGAATTAAGTTATTGCAAGAATATATTAATACGATATTTCTTCTAATAGTTTACTTTAACAATGCTAAAATACTTTTGGAAGAAGATAAGTTTCTGTGCATTCATGTTGTTATTTATAGTAAAATATCTGAATCAATGATCGATTCCATTAAACATGATTTATATTGTTATAAAAGTACTTAAAAACTGAATTTTACAATTTAATTGTTGATATTATTCGCCTAACGCACAAATAGTCTCAAAATAAATGACTAATTAAACATGAAAACCTAGCTAATTAAAAAAAAAAATGATAGAGGACTTAATTTTTTGATGAAATGAACTAATCATATTTTAGATGGCGTAAAAAATTTTATATCAAATTTTAATCTAATTTGGATAATTCTATATCATTTAACTTATAAACGTGTCACAATAACCATTAAAATTTATAATTTTGAGATCTTTTGATTACTCGCCGCATAATATTGAAAAATTATAAAATTTTATTTTTAAGTACTCATAATAGTATAAATAATATTTAATAGAGCTAATTGTCAACTAGGAAGTGCTATCATGCATTGAAAAACAACTTAAAATTACAAAGGTATTGGTACTTTAAAAATTATTCTAGCTGGACTGCTGGACTCCTATTTCCAGAGCCCACAATTTCATAATTAATGGTCCTAATTAACCGCACGCGAAAGAAATCAATAAAATGTTGGACTGAGAAACAAAGGAAACAAGGATGAACTAAAACATTAATAGGATGAACTAAAACATTAATTAATGGAGTAATATATGTAGTTTGCATTTATAATTTTATACCTTGAAAAAAAGAAGTATTAATTACGCGGGGAAGGACACATTATATCTAATGTACATTCGGTCTATTTGTTGTGACAATAACAAAATAACTACTGGAAAATCTCAATTTCCGGAAAAAAAAAGAAGCGTATACCTTACATATGCAAACTCGATCTGAATTAAGTACACAAATACGGTCGCAAATTGATAGTCATTTGTAACCAAACGGAGGAGTGGCATCATAATTAGTTAGGTGCGACATATGCGTCGTCGTTGGCAACCTGTCGCTATACGATCTCCATGTTCTGCCGATATTCGACGTCGGTTAGTTCGCCCATTCCTTCATGCATGCATTGCGTGAATATATTTGTTCTCTACTCGATCGATCTGCTGCTGCTGCAGCTTGGGGCTTCTCGGTTACTAACATATATATTTCCTGTAATATTCGCGTTTAATCATGCAGCAGATCGAATGGGTGCGTCTACGACCCCGCATTTTGGACCAGGTGCTATGTTTTATCATAAAATTAATCCCGCGCACAGAATGATCCTGCATTTGAATGAGCAGAGTACGAAGCACTAAATGTAGTGAAATGCATTCGAATCATAAGATTTCGACGGCTTAAATGTAATTTGTCACAGATGTACTGTGTAAAATTTTCATGTGACAGAGGTTAATTGAACCTAAGGTACTATCTCTATCTAGTGTGGGAAGAACCATCCTTGGTGGTTGGTGCAGGGTGTCAGGGATGAGGACGTCGCGTGGATCTCTGGTGTTGCGTCCACATCATGCCAGCGAGAAGATGGGGACCAGGGGAGAAGTAGAACAGGAGGATCTCGAGGATGAAATTAATCATTAAATTTTTAATGATCGATCAACATTTTTAAAAACATTACTGTTGTTAATTGCTCATTAGTTGTCGGTCAGTGTGGAATTACTTCGCTAAGAAGACGTTTGGATTGATGCGAGTATGATTTTGCAGTAAACTAAGTTTATTAAGAGTAAACATTTTGATCCAATCATTGTCAATCACGATAAAATCAGGTGATTCACTTTCCGAGTGTAGGTTGCTTTTTGAATCTTTTCATAAAAAGTATCACTTTAAACAAGAAAATGTTTTTTTTGAGGAATTGAGCTTCTGATTTGTGAGCCACCTTCATCAACTGCGAGACCAAAAGAAATTATATAAATAAGCCTAATTCTGCGTCATAGAATAACACTAATGAATATTCCTCTAATGAGCTCATTATTTGATGGATTCGATAGGAGTGATCATTAGAACTGTTTTAGAAACTTAAAATCACTGTTACTGAAGGGATTTTGCCTGATATTTTGTTTTTTGAAATATTTTAAGCTGCAGCATGGTTTGTGCAATTAGAAATGATTCAAAATATCTTGAATAGTCGAAACTTCGGTCAATTGACAACCAATCATCTAATTATAATCTTTAGAATAATTGGGTGTACTATTTTTTGAGCAATAAATTCCAGGACCGAAATTCCACATGTCCTTGGTTTAGATAGTTGTTCTTTAATTTTGCATACATTAATCATCAGCTAGTTAATTTATATGATACCGCTTATATAAGAAAAAGAGGGATTCACACCAATGAATGTAATCTAAAATATCGAGTCTATAACATTTAAAATTTCGAATTTTTCTAAGGTATCTATTGAATGATTTAGATGTCTCAAAAAACAATCAAAAGACTTAAACTCTTATTAAAAAATTATTCAGATAAAATCAACAATTCTAATCCTAAATTAAGTTTTCTATCCTCTATTTTTATAAATGTAAATATTTTTTTCAAAAAATATAATTCTAATCATTTATTTTATCTTCACTCGAATTGATCCTTTTCAAAAAAAAAAAAAGAAAAAAAAAGCTCCTTTGGATTTTAAATTGTGCAAAAATATATATGGGGGGTGTTTGAGCCCAAAAATAATTTTGGGTTCATAGAATGTTTGACAATAAGTGTTGAAAAATCTGATTCTTTTTTAGAATTAGAAAATTAATTTTGAAGGCCTTCGAATCAGTAGCAGAAAAAATCTGCTTCTTTGAATCTGATTCTAATTTTGGATTCAAACTTCAAATTTTTATTTTAATTTTATATTTAAAGTTTAAATTTAAATTTAATTCTAACTTTATTTGAATTTTTATTTTAACTATTCAAATATGAAATTTAAAATTTAGTTTTCAAATTTCAAATCTCAAATTTTAAAATCAATTTTATCTAAACTTAGCTAAATGCTCTATAGCTTTTAAGTAAAATCATTTCTCTAAATCAAAATTAATTTTCAAAAAATTTCTTTTTCAGAATTTAGGCGAAAGAGTCTCTATATATTGAAATATGGAGTGCGGCTAGGATGCTTATGGAAGCACAGAGGGCTCCGTGCTTCCACTTTATTTTCGATGTTCAGATTTTCGAATCGACGATCGGCTCCGTTAGACTTGATCTAGAGTATTTGAAGTATTTAGAAAATAAATTTTGCGACTTTTCGATATCATTTGCCTAGTGGTCGAAGTGGCTCAAAATCAACGGCTGAAAATAAAAATCTTATAAAATATGATGATATGACATTAAAATTTTTAATCAAAGTTATTGATCTTGTTTTATATGGTATAAAAAATTTTCTATCAAAATTTCATGTGATTTGGATATTTCTACACCGTTAAACTTGCAACCGGCTCACCATGGCCGTTAAAATTATTAATTTTGAGCCCCTTCGATCACTAGGCAAATAATATCAAAAAATCACAAAATTTATTTTCTAAGTACTTCAAATACTTTAGATCAACTCTAATGAGGCCGACCGTCGATTTGAAAGTTCGAATATCGAAAACAACTTGAAAGTACGGAGGGTTCCGTACTTTCATAAGCATACCAGCCCACTCTTGAAATATGATTATTTTTCAGAACGGACCGGATCGATCAATCGGGTCTGGTCGGGTCTGGTCGGGTCGGGTCGTGCAGCGCACTGCTTGTGCTCCAGCTCGACCTTTCCTTCTCCGAGTTTCCTCACTTCGCCTCCTCGGCTGCACGCTTGTGGCGATGTCGCTCGCTAGGGTTTCTTCTCCCAGTTTATTCTCTCACTTGTCCTCTTCCTCCTCCTCTCACCTCCTCCTCCCCCATGCTCTAATCCCAATCTCTTCGCTTCCCCCTCGCCTCTTCAATCGAAGCCTCCTCTCCATATCTGCTTCGTTCTCGTCCCAAACTTGCGATCCTTCGATGGAAACCGAAGTTCCAAATCCCTACAAATGGAAGCCCATGTGTTTGTACTACACACAGGGGAAGTGTACAAAGGTAAGCTCTTGTTCTAATTGCTCTTCATTTTTCTGTATGTGATTGTTTGTTCAAATTAATCGTGTAATGGTATTGGTTAAGTTTTTTCGGAAGCTTCGATTTATCTAGATTTTGGCTGGATTGTACTAGTTTTGTTGTGTAGGCGGAGTGGTTCGAATTTACTTCTTTCTCGAACAATTTGCCGCAGTTATGGTGTGTTGGTGGAGAGTGCGTGGAATGTGTGTTTAGGTTTAGAAATAAACTAGAATCGGAATACCAACGTCCCTATGAAAGAATGATATGTCTCTGTAAGCATTGTAATATAACGCTCTTACGTATCGTGCTAACACGGCGGGGTACATGCTGCCCCTCTGATGAGCTGCATTGGCGGATATGGTAGGAGAGTATGGAATTTGTTGTCTCTGAATTAAATTTTTGGTATGTTGTAAGTTCCTAGTCAGGGGAGCAGTTATAATTGATTACCCTGGTAAGATTTGTACCTATATTTTCTAAGAAATAGCTTAAATGCTTGTCATTTATTCTTTCACTATTTCTCAAAATGGCATGTGCTTGTTTGAGTGGTAGAGCTAATAAAATTCCTGCAAACAGCTTTATTGATTGTACAGCTCATTTCTGTTCTGATGACATTGTGAACATTGTTAAGAATTTATGTTGTTGTCTAATTAGTACTTTGCATTCCAAAATTTTGTTAGTAATAAATGTTGTCGTCAAAGGGCCTGTTTGGTATTGAGGGCCATTCAATGCTATTAGGCAAACAGAGTTGCGGCAAAAGCATATAGAGATATGCTTCTCCATTTTCGAACGGGACCATAGAAAATATTTCGTAATCGACTTATTGCGATATGCGTCATATGATATTATGAACGAAAACAAAGAGGGTATTTTTCTCTTTGTACTTTCTCACTGTTGTAACGCAGTCTCCTCGCAATCCTAAACAAAGCCAAAGTGCAAGGTAGTTATACTGGAATGTAAGAATATCAGTACACAATCATAATGGATATATTTTCTGTTTTAGATGGATGATGCTATGCATCTTGAGAAATTCAATCATGATATTCCGGTGGACCTCAGAATAAATTCCTCTAGCCTCGATAAGTTGCGACCTCAAAATCTGGATTACCTTTTGGTTCTTGATTTGGAAGGCAAAGTTGAGATTCTTGAATTTCCTGTTGTAATGATCGATTCAAAGAGTATGGAATTCGTTGATTCATTCCACAGGTACACTTTGTTTCAAGATATAATCAGATCTGCTGCAGGAATTATGGAATATAAGTTTGATTAAATATTTCATTATTTCGCTTTTGCATGCGCTTCCCTGTAGGTTTGTAAGGCCAAGCAAAATGAGTGAGCAAAGAATTATGGAATATATAGAAGGGAAATATGGAAAATTTGGAGTTGACCGGTATGTGGTAGTTATTGTTACATAGTTGATAAGTTATCATCTCTTGCATGATGTTTTTTATTCTAGTTAATATTCTGTTTATATAACTCACCTCAATATATTCGTAACTATTCATTGTCCTTTGTACTAGAGAGGTTCAAAAAGATGCAGAATTTTCATAGTTATTACTATATATTTAGTGTGTGCTGAAGTTTTGCTAGGCTTCAACTGACAGATCAGAGCTAGAAGTTTTGCTAGACTTCAACTTACAGTTATTTCAGTTCTTCTGAATAACAGAAAAATGCCTCGTATTCCTTTTACTTTTTGGTTCTAGGAATTTGTTTTGGAAACCTTGGTCGTCTTCTTTAGTGTTATAATATCAGATAATTCCTTTTCAAGATAATTCAAGAGACTTTGTTTTAATATTGTTTGTTACTTATTGTATAGTGTATGGCATGATACTGCCCTCCCTTTTAAAGACGTGCTTCAGGAGTTTGAGGAATGGATAACAACTCATCACTTGTGGAATAAGGAGCAAGAAGGGTCACTCAACAGAGCAGCATTTGTTACTTGGTTGGTGAAAACTGTCTTTTGTCAACTGCATTTGTGAATTTATGTTGAAACCTTTGCTCTTATCATCTTATTTGATATCTATGATGTAAATCAGCTTTTAATTGACAATAAATTTCCTCCTTTCCTGTTTTGGTCTCGTACTGAGCATTCAAATTGCATTTCACAAATAAGTGCAATGTCTGTAGTGAATTCTATTTGTTTTCTAATGTGCATGCCTCAAAAGCAAACTGTTCATTTATAGTCAGCCAATATGATGAACACTTTAACCATCATGTGGTAGTTACACTTAATAAGCAGGATAAACCCTCCAACCATCATGTTATAGTTACAATTAATAAGTCTTGTTTTCCCTTGATAAATGTCTGATTACTACATATATTATTATCATCATACATGTCAAATATTCATTGACATGTCATGTGCTTTCAATCCTTCCCAAAATTAATTTCTGCTGCTTCATCACTAATGGACACATTTTTGGCTATTTTTACTAACAGTGGGAATTGGGATGTGAAGACTAAGATTCCTGAGCAGTGCAGAGTTTCCAAAATAAAGTTGCCCTCTTACTTTAAGGAGTGGATCAATCTGAAAGATATCTATCTCAACTTCTACAATAGAAGGGTAAGTGCTTTTTGTTGCCAGTGCACTTTACACCTGTAACTTAATGGACATTTTGTAGATTAATTTCATTTGTGACTATAATTTCTACAATCTGGAATGCATGTGATTTGTTTCAGTTTAATTTTGACGTGCATTGTGTTCCAGGCCACGGGAATGATGACAATGATGAGGCAGCTTCAGATGCTGCCAAGGGGAAGCCACCATCTTGGGATTGATGATTGCAAGAATATAGCGAGAGTTCTTCAGCGTATGCTTGCTGATGGTGTTCTCATGCAAATTACTGCAAGGAGGAACTCATCAACGCCTGGTGATGTGAAGTTCCTTTTCAAGAATCGAATCAGATGATAATTTGCTTGCAATGGTCGATTGTAATGATGTTCTCGGATGTGAAAATGTTGAGAGCTCAGGGCACCACGGAAGAAAAGATTTTCATAGTTCAAAAGTTCAGGCCAGTTTTGACATAGGCAACAGAGGTCCCGGCACAATCGCATCGACCTAACCATTATGGATGAGAAACAATTTTGGTCAGATGTTGTACTAAATCATAAGCTAGTTTGAAGGTTCGCTAAATTTTCTCTACATTATGCATTGTTGGATGGATGCAATCCAATTACATTAGGATCACATTTTCGCCTGCCTTGATGTCATATGCAACCAGAAATATTCTGACATAGGTTGTACGTGCTGCGAAAGTAATTAGGATTCTTAACATGCTCTCCTTATGTTCACACAAGCTTGTTTTGAATACGAGGAGGCAAAACTTGTAAATGTTCAGATTCTTTGTACTTCTGACTCGAAGCATTCCCAGAAATGGACGCATTCCATTAGTTTCATTAGTTGGTATTATACCAACTTAGCCTCACCTCTTATTATTATCAAATCGCTAGTTATTTTGCCTCCGTGTTTTAAACTGAGGAATATCAGTCAATGTTCTATCACGGCCCTTATCTATCATGCGGGTTTGGGAATTGTGTTCTTACCTATTTTGTAGTGCCTAAATTGACGTTGACGTTGTTTGTTTTTTAACCCATTTTAACTTGTGTAGTGGGAAAGCAGGATGCTTCAATTCTCTGGTACGTTGAGTCGGAGTTGTTTTTCTTTTATTGGACCTACGTCCTACGGGCCAATTTTTTTTTTTTTTAAAAAAATCAAAGTGCAATTAATAGCTTAATAGATGTCCAACTTAAATTTGGGCCGTCGTTTTGTCTATTTGGCGGGCTTTAGGTGGTGAGTGCGTCCGCATTTGGCCCGCGTGAGTAAAACACTACATTTTATTCTCATTATCCTCTTTTCCTCGCGCTTCCACTTCACCACCATGCTCCACTCCCACCACCTCCTCTACCATTTCACCCCCCTCCCGACTCGCGGAGCTCCCCGACGATGCGGCGCCGCCGCCGCCGCCGCCGCCCCCGGCGGAGGACGACGGCGGAGGGCCCGTAGAGCTCCCCTCCTCTGCCCCCTCTACCATCTTCGCCGTCGACGACAACCCGTCTCCGCTCCAGGTCGCCACCAGCGTCCTCCTCACCGGCGCCATCTCCCTCTTCCTCTTCCGCTCCCTCCGCCGCCGCGCCGAACGAGCCAAGGAATTGGTACCCGCCCTCTCCATCAATCTCTCTCTCTCTCTCTCTCTCTCTCTCTCTCTCCATGTAATTTGTGGTTTTATCGAAAGATAGCTTACCTGAACATTATGGTCCATTTGTTGTTAGCATTTTCGGTACCAAAACACTATTTCAAAAAGCTGTATAAATTATTGCGCAAGTAAATGTATTCGCGCGTTCCGTGCATCGCTTCTCACACATCCAATCAAATGATCCGAATTTTATACAAAGAAATTTTGCAATGAGGTCAGCGGTAGACATTCAAGTATGAGATGAAAGGGAGCTGCTGAAATTATGATTCTAGAAAGGTTAGGTACTGAAATTATAGCATCTATGCATCTTTACCTTATTGTGACATTCTATTTGGTGGGTGCTTTGGTTGGTGGTGGTTTAGAGAGTGAGGTCGACGGGGTTGAAGAAGACGAAGGATATGAAGGAGGAGGCTTTGGATAGTTTGAAGGCAATGGGCGCGACTTCTATTGACGCCGGGCCGCCACCGTCTCCGGCCCAGGCCTTCTTGGGTGGGATCGCGGCTGGGGTCATTGCGCTCATCCTCTACAAATTCACCACCACTATCGAGGCTGCGCTTAATCGGCAGGCCATCTCTGATAACTTCTCGGTCCGTGATTCATCTCTTTCCCTGTTTTCTTTCGAATCTGGTTTCTTATGTTCTCATGTTGTTCTGTTTTGACTACAAAAACTAAGACCCCTCGATTGATTTAAGTGTACTGATACTTACAGTGGGGTTTAGGGTTTTCGCCTAGTTTGCTTCCGAAGTTTTACTTAGAGATCAATGTTTTATTGGAAATGATATTGTTGTTTCTCTCCACTAGGGTTTGTTGTCTGTTCTGTTAATGTTAGACAGTTTTTGGATCCTAAGCAGTAAGCAGGTTATATCACCCTTGTTCTTAATATATGCTGTTGTTCTAACTAGCTATAATCGGCACATAGATAATGCGACCAAATTACTGAATCCTGATTAATGATTGTGACTTCTCTCTGATAAGATATTTCTTCTGTCGCCTCAGGTTCGTCAGATAACAATAACAATAAGGTGCTCCTCCAATACCTCATCTGCCTTTATCTATCTATCTATGCATATCAAACTCCCTGCAGTTCTCACATACTTGTTTCCTTCTGTAACACAGGACGATCGTTAATGGCTTGTGCTACTTAGCGACTTTCGTGTTTGGGATTAATTCCATCGGCTTGACACTCTACTCTCTTCAGCTTGCTATTGGTTCGATTATGGACGGTGGCTCCGGTAAGTCTCCATCTTCTAAGGAAGAAGGTGAACAGCTGAATACAAAGGCTTCTGACGAAAGCTCTTCGGAAAATGTGGAATCCGCAAGCAATGACTTGCAGCAGACTTCTGATAAGAGTAAAAATTGATAAGAATGATGAAAGGAAAACTCTGGCAGTAGAAGCTTATTTCCATCTTTCCCTGTAAATGATTATCACATTATTCATTCGCATAGATGATTGACGAAATTCCAGCGAAACAATGTACACGGAAGATATTTTGTGCATCAGCCGCTGCAGCAAGAGCAAGCCTAGAGTTTACAAGATTTTCTTCTCTCCTTTTTTTTTCCCCAGTTTTACTCTTTCTGTTGGACACTGAGGAAGAGGCTGAGTGTGTTGTACTGCCACTTTCTGTAACTCTATAGTATGTTGATGACAATGTCAAGCTGGAACCATATGGCATCTGAATCCGAATCCAATAATCGGTGATGATATCAAGTTGGATTCCGATCTATGTATTATCTGAGTTACATCCTGATAAGCTATTAAATCCATGGTTTAGGATTCGAAAGCAGTAGCTTCTTAGCTTGATAACTCTGTGGTTTTTGGAATTCAAATTTAAAAGAGAATTCTTGCAGCAATAAGAATGTCGTTATTTCACCAATTGATTGTTAGTGATAGTGTTCTATGCCCTCAAAACATGCCCAACACCCCAAAAAGGGCTTTAACCTTGACCGTCTCGGACACTTCTTATTCACTAATCTCTTCCAAATCTTACAAATGTGCATATTATGCCTAAATTGTTGTATGTACTAGTGATTCTAGCAAAAATGGCGTTAACGTAGAATGCTCTGCATGAAACAAGAGAGGCCTTGGATGAATTTTATGATGATATAATCATTCTTTTTCTACGCTGTAGCATAACTTTCACTACATAAAGATCACACCAATCATGAATTCCCAGAGAAGAAAATATCTTACAAGAATAATACATCAACGCTCTGCTCTAAGTAATACACCAAGAAACAAACAGGTAGTTGCCTCTGTTAGCCTACAAATCAGAGTGTCACAACAGAAATGAGCTGAATCAAGTGTTAGCATCTTATTCTCATTGAACCTAAAAAGCAGCTAAACCAGCGCAGATTAGAAGCCGATCCCTGCTGCGCCGATGGGCCGGTACCGGTCCTTCCAGAAGCACACATCAGGCGCCAGCCTTGCTGCCGACCGCATTGGCTCTGATTTGCACCGCGTCAGCACGAACGGTTGATACAGCGTTTGCACCGCTGGCTTCAGCTTCTGCTCAACAACTTGTGAGGTGCGCGCTGCAGGCGGCGGCGGCGGCGGCGGCGGCGGCGGCGGCGGAGGTGGCGGTGATGCCCGATTCACAGGTTCGATCGTTTCCTTATTGCCACAGTCTTCATCGTCACTACCAACACACGTCTTGCATTCCTTATTGGTCTTTGCTTCTGCTCCGTTGGCTCCAACATCATCCGAGGGGTGGCGGGGACGGTAGTGAGGGTGCCAGTGGAGGAAGTGGTTGCTAGAGACCCATGTCTCCTTCGAGACCTCCATCGATAGCTTCGGCTCGTACATCATCAATAGAAGGCAATCAGGCAATCTGTCTCCGCCGCATTTATCCCTCTCCTCTTCCTCTTCCTCTTCCTTCAATTCATCCTCTATTTTCGCTTCTTGAGCTTCGTCTACTTTACTCGTTGCTTCCGTTCCTTCGTTTGCGGCTTCATGGGCTTGTCCTTGTATGTTCTCTTTAGCCAGTTCTGGCTCTGAAGAGCATTCTTTCTCCTTCTCTAACTCTAATCCTGCTGAAGCATTTAACTCAGATATCAGATCTTCTTTCTGATCTATGGAGAAACTCCACCACCGCCGTGCTTCGCAATCTACGGAAAAGCTAGCTCTTCTTCGTTCCTCTTCATTGGACAAGCTCCCCCGCCTCGCCTCTCTCTCAGAGGAAATGCTGTGCCGCCGCCGCCTCTTCTCCTCTTGGGACGAAGAGTCGCACCTCTGCCACTGTACAGGCAGGCTAGATTTTCTTTCACCCTCGGCTTTGACCTCTTCATCTTCTCCTCCTCCTTCTTCATCACCTTTGAGCTCCATCTCTGCTTCTGCTTCTCCCTGCAGCTGGATCTTTACTGCTTCCTCCTCATTTGCTTCTTTACCTCCTCTTTGTGCTCCCTCCACCTCCACTGTTGGCTGATCTCCTTCTACTGGTTTTCCCAATTCACCATCTCTTGTGCCCAAAACCACTCCTTTATGGCCTTTCGCAGCTTCAATACTCCCATCCTCTTGGTTCGTATCTTCTCCATCCACATTATCATATTCCTGCTCCTTCTCTTCATCATCATCATCATCATCATCATCATCATCATCATCATCATCATCATCATCATCATCATCATCATCATCATCATCATCATCATCATCATCATCATCATCATCATCATCATCATCATCATCATCATCATCATCATCATCATCATCATCATCATCATCATCATCATCATCATCATCATCATCATCATCATCATCATCATCATCATCATCATCATCATCATCATCATCATCATCATCATCATCATCATCATCATCATCATCATCATCATCATCATCATCATCATCATCATCATCATCATCATCATCATCATCATCATCATCATCATCATCATCATCATCATCATCATCATCATCATCATCATCATCATCATCATCATCATCATCATCATCATCATCATCATCATCATCATCATCATCATCATCATCATCATCATCCTCAGAATCATCATCCTCAGTGTCAACATCCACTTGACCCTTCGTCGCCGGCGATCCCCAAAACTTGCTCTCCAATGCCGCGATCCTCACCGGATCCGATCTACACCTCATCAGCAACAGAGCATTCCTCGGCGGAACACACACACTCACCCTCCCCTTCTCCTCCGTTTCCACCGCCTCTGCTTTCGCCTCACGCACCGGTGCTCCTCTCCCAGTTTCCGCCTCCTCCTCCACTACCACCTCCACAACCTCTCCTCCTCCCAATCCCCTCTCCCTCCCCTCGCTCGCCTCCACCGCCATTACCCACCTCGCCAGCGCCGCCCCGCACGGCCACGCGCTCGACCGCCTCCGCTTCGCCTCCTCCTCCCCGATCGGCTTCGATCTCCCCACGCAGGGGAGGAAGAAGCAGTTGAGCTCCGACACCGCACCCCTCAGCGCCTCGCATATGCTCGCCGGAATCTGACACGCCCACCCCTGATTCTTACAGTAATACTCCTCCTCCTCCTCCTCCTCCTCCTCCTCCTCCGTTCTTCGCAAGCTCACCTCACCTCCGATCGCCCTCTTCGATCTCGACCGCAGCGTCGCCTTCTTGCTCTTCTTCTTCTTGCTCTTCACGCGGACTTGGCCGATGCAGGTGACCTTCGGGGACGAGGGCTCCACGGCCTCGAAGGCGTAGCCGCGCCGCCGCCCCCCGGGCGCGCCGGCGGCGACGACGGCGGCGAACATCGGGGAGTGCGCCCCCTTGAGGCTGCCGCTGCCGCGGAGGCGGCGGCTGTGCGAGGCGGAGAGCGACGGCGGCGCCGCCACCGCCGCCGGCGGGAGGTCACGGCGGCGGCCGCGGCCGGGGCTGAAGAGGGGCTTGGCGGCGGTGGTGGGAACTCTCATGGCGGAGTGGTGGGGAGGTGATAAAGGTGAAGATCTCGCCTACACCGTCGCCGCCGCAGCCGCTAAGTACTGCGGGAGTGTGATCTGTCTCTTGCTGTTTACATACGACTTCAAAATTTTCTTCTGCTCGAGAGTCTTTATCTATGGTGCGTCGCTGCATATGGCGTATATGTATATACAATTCATAAGGAGCCAGTGAGGTGCTCCTACAACAACGGCCGCATTTAAAAATAGGCTTATTTTTAAGGGTTAATTTCGCCTTAATAACTAATTATTTTATTTATTTTTATATTTCTATCAGTTAAATTGGGTATTAAATTTAAAAGCATTTCCATGGATTCTCGAGAATGTTGTTCTTTATATAGAATTATCGACAGACCCGATATAAAAAATTTTGATTAATCATACATACGATTAATATATCGTATGGTTTCGTGAGATATCAATTGGGCATAAAGAATCTTTTGTAAGGGATCAATTTTTTTTATTATTATTATTATTATCAAGCATGAATTTTGAGTACCATCATTAATGGTTGATAGTTCTTTTTTTTTTTTTTATTTTAACGTGAGTAAAGCCTGTAGACCCTATTAATGCTTGCGATAGTTAATAACTTAATTGAGCTATTTATTATCAACAATAAAAAAAACAAACTAGAAATATGTCAAACTAAAACATTGAGGATCTATTTAAACATGATATTTAGTTGAAGGGTCTTTCCAACTTTCATCACTAATAAATGCGTGTAGAAACGCCACTGCAGTAGGAAACGAGCAAAAGGTCGCTAAATTATAAGCCAGCAGATTCTCTTCTTGTCGCACCTCCTAACGTTTGTTTGGGCAAAAAACTGAGTTCACTACTCAGTGCCAATGCATACAACGATAGTTTTTTCTTAAAAAAAATTAGATGACAAAAATCATATTAACCAACTCATTATTCCACGCATAAGGTAACATTATATATATATATAAATAAATTATTATTTCATAAAAAAAGATAATTTGGGATGGTTTTCAACATGAGACGGCTCTATCTTTAATTTTTGTTTTTTTTAGAGAGATAGGTATAGCACGCTACTCGTTTCGTTAATTTTATTTAGAAATAAACTTAGTTGAAAATGTGAATCAACTAGAATTTAAATTTGGATCTCGGATACCAACCACCAAGTCTTTTGACACTTGCTCTAGAGACGGTCGATTTTTTTTATAAATTTTTATAATAGCAGGTCACACGTAAGAGTGGGCCTAGCCAGATATAAATCCCAACTGGAGGATTCGATCCAGCTACTCCAATGACTCGGGCGTGAGTGGTTCAAACAAACGGAGTGGGTCAGGGGCTTTTCAACGGGTAGGGGGTTGGTGGTCAACCTCGGGAATCTCTCCCTCTCTCTCTCTCTCTCTCTCTCTCTCTCTCGCGCGCTGCGCTACGCCATGAATTCCAGCAGCAGCCAGCAGCACTTGCATTCCCAGTTCCCACCCACTGCAACTGCTGACCGACCGTTGAGCGGATTGAGGGGTTGAACGGGCGCCAAACTGCATGCCGTTTACTCAAAAAAGTTTTTTTTTTTTTTTTTTTTTTGGCTCCTTGGATGCCACCGCGTACTCCAAAAGCCACTATAGTGTACCAATTTTAAGCGAATGATAAGTGCCGTGAATAATTATTAGTGTCGCCGGAACTGATAGTTGATTAATAATTAACAATTATTAATGAGTAAGGAAAAAAATAGAAAGTCTACTGTATGTCTGTATCACATTTACACTGCATTTAATAATTAATAATTAATAATTATGATGAGAAAGAAGGAAAGTAGGACGTCTACTGTATCACACTTATACCACATCATTAATAAAAAATCAATCATATTTTTTATTTAAAAATAAAATATAATAAAATTATTTTTTTATTAGTCATGATAGAACGACTGAAAACAGTATGTCAGGAACTGTCAGGAATATAACCAGTGCATTCTAATATATATTTTATATATTAATTAAAAAACCCACAAGGGGGGTGGGGGGAGGTGGGGCGCTCACATGGAAGGCCGTGCCATGGGGAAAGGGGCCGGCAGAAAGTTCCAAAACGGGCTCTGTGGCACGTGGCCAGGCCCCCAGGACGGACGGTACAGTTTTTTTAATTTCTTTTTATTTATTTAATGATGGTGCTTGCTCCTAAGTTGTACATAAACTACATATCGAAGACTTAGCTCCTAGTAATTTTCTATAGTAATCTTTTTATCAAAAAGTAAAAAAAAAATGGCGAATCATACAAAGTGCAGTTGTTAGTGACTCATATTCGAGATGCCCAGGTCGAATTTAAATTGCTTCGTATTTCTTCCTAAATTTATTTAAAAAAAACAAATAAAATAAATAATTTAGATAATATTTCGTTGGGAGCCGAATTTTTTAACCGTTTACTCGGTTAAATATACTTTCTCAAAAAATGAGCAAGGAGTAAAGCGGCTACGAATAATGACCGTCCAAATTTGCATCCATAAGTGAATTAAGTGATTCAGTTGATGAGAGAGATCAGACCAACCAAATTCAAACGCCACACTGTAAATTCGGTTCGACTGAATAGCCCAATAATGCTTATATATGTATTGCTCTTCAAAAGTTGAAAATGCGAAGAAAAGCATAAATTACAATTAGACTTTTAAAAAGCGAAAAATGTAGAAAAATAAGTTGATCTTGTTCTCCGATAAAAAGATTTCTCTGTTATGCATCTCTTATCTATCTATAATTTAGCATGTTGTTATTCAGTCATTCTCCGTAATCGGACACATTCCTGATTTTGTTTGTCGTTATGGGTCAATCCTAACCACGTAAGCACATGTTACTTATCTCTGGCTTCTGAGATTATTTTCACGCAGTTCATTCTAGTTCACCATATGGCGCAAAATTTATGATGCCAATACGTTCGATATCATGTTTATTTTTTATTTTTAAAAAAAATAGAATTGTGTACATTAAAAGTCTTAAGAATGAAAAATAAATTGCTGTAATCCTTTCACCAAAATATTTACTCGGAAATAAAAAAAAAAATTTATTTTTTTTCACTTCCAAATTTTTTAAAACAAATTATCATCTATTACTTGACTGGATGCATTATCAACAAAATAAATTCAGCAATAAAAAAATTATTTTTTCAACATATTAAATTATATAAAATAGTATTTAAAAAATTTATTAGAAAATAACAATGATACCAAACGCGACCTTCCTATCTTTCTAAAAAAAAAAAGAAGAAGAAGATACAGATAGAATTATTCTTTGAAAGAAAATTACTATTATTTTTTCTCTATCTAAACAAAGCATTAAAATAACGAGAAAAGTTGATAGTAGATAAATATGTACGAAGAACAATTTTAATTTTTTGGTTGACACTTGTTTAGCCATAGATAATTTGGTTAGATTTTTTGGCCATGCCCACAAATGCAAAGATATCGCAGAATAATTCTTCACTCAGAACTCGATAAAATATAAGCCAATTGATATTTGGAATCGGCAAAATTGATCAAAACATCATTCCCCAAAAGATGATCTCCAATCAAAACCATTTTTAATCAAAGCATGCTCAGTACTACAAAATTGTAGATAATTTGTAGTCAAACAAATTAGTACCTGTACTATCACAAGATGTGAATGTTTTCCCTTCAGCTCAAAACCATGTGTTCTTATTATTGAATGTCGCGGACAACTAATTTGACCAGTTTGAACTTTGAAGTGCAGGTGCAAGTACAAACAGATCTATATCTGGGCTTTTATAACTCTTGTATCCAATTCATAAAAAACAAGAATGTCTGAATTAGGGCCTAGCCCAATCTGCCCATGGGATGGTCAGGCACGATTTTTTTTTATTTTTTTTAGTAATCTGAAATATAAGTTATTAAAATTTTGAATGATTTTATTTACAAGTTATATAAAATCTATTTATTTAATACATAATAATATATAGATATACTTTATAAAATTTAATATTTAAAAATTTTTAAAATAAGAATTAAGAGTAGAAAGCTGGGCTGACTTTTCGGCCTGGCTTGGCACAGCACAGTACTTTGCTGTGGCCTGAGAACGAAAAATTCTAAAATGCAACGGGTATATGGGTGACGTGGCGTAACAAACCAATCAAATGTCTTTTTTTAGGAGTATATGTTCCATCATGATTGTAAAAAAAATATTTTTATTGTACTTTTGTTTGAAAAGTAGGAATGCTATTGGCTTCTTATTTGATAACGTGGTGCAAGTGTGATAGTGTAGAATTCCTCCCTGAGAACGCAGAGTTTCACGCGCGTCACACTCCTATTTGTACATTTCCGATTTTGTTTGATCCCCTTCTAATTACCGGAGAAAATGATATGTTTTCTATGCTCAAACAGAAGTGCTAGTGGCCTACCACAAAAGCTATTCTCAAGACTCTCAATATGCCCACGTTTTAAGGCTTAGTTTGATATTGAAATCTATCTAACGTTATTAGATAAAATAAAGTTATGATAAAAATATATAGAAATATGCTTATATACTTTCTGATGGGGTCGTAAAAAATATATCATAAACGATTTATTACGATATGCGGAACGTAATAAACAGACAAAATATTTTTTCATCGTACTTTTTCATCGCACGTAATACAATTTCTCTACAATCACAAATTGAGCCTAAGTTATGTATATATATTATTGTACTTAAACAAAAAATTAGTATTTAAATATTATAATCACAAAAACTGTATAAAAATTAAGAAAAAAAAGTACGATGGTTTCGGAAATTTAAAAATTTAATTATTTCATATTTTTGAGCTATATTTTTTTTTTAAAAAAAATTACATTTTTTAAGGATAAAAAAATGAAACCCTTCACCGTTGGCGGCAATCGCATTCATTGTAAAGAAAGAAACGAGAACGCCTCCTTCGCCTTCTCATTTGTGCGACTCTCTTCCGAGAAGACACTACTGGTACTGGCCCTTTCCTCATATTCCCCAACTTTTCAAAACCCTAAACCCACCCCCTAACTCTCGAATATTTCCCCTTCGATCGAACGAAACCCTAGCGCGATTTTCGCCAGAGGAGGAGGAGGAGGAGGAGGAGGAGGGTGAAGCCAAAAGGGGCGCCGAAGATGATGCAGATGCTCCGGTTCCACAGTGGCTCGGCCTCCAAGGACCGGAACGCCTCTCCCACCTCCGATCCCCGAAACCCTAACCCTAGTCCTAGCCCTAGAGGTACCTCCGCTTCTCCGTCTCCTTCGTATGCTTCCACTGTGGCCCCTGGAACGGTGGGGCCGGGGAGGCCGCTGCGTTTGGTGTACTGCGACGAGAGAGGGAAGTTCCAGATGGACCCCGAGGCCGTCGCCGCCCTCCACCTCGTGAAAAGCCCCATAGGCGTCGTCTCCGTCTGTGGCCGTGCCCGACAGGGCAAGAGCTTCATCCTCAACCAGGTTTCTCCCCTGCAATTCTGTGTTTTTATATTCCCTACTTCAATTTCTGATTCTTCAGTTTGTCAATGTTTCACTCTTGTAAGTAAATAAAGATACCTTTGTGTGCATCTTTGTCCTCATCAGATGTAAAAAATTGTTGCTTCTAAGGTGAGTATCTCTTCTATGAAGTGGTAATTTTGATAATTAATTAGGTGAAATAGGTGATCTAGGACTCTTCATGTACTATTATCAAGAATTGCCTACCACGCATGTGCCACTATTGCCATTTGGCCCGGAGTAATGTGTTGTGCTGACGCAGTATAGCCTTGGATTCTTCTTTTTGACTGCGACTCATGGTTCCCTGCTTTCTCTGAACTTGGTTTGAGCATCCAAGGTCTTTTACATTAGTTGATTATGCATTTGAATGATGGAACCTGGCAATGCTTACTGTAAACCCCAGGATAATTGATTTCTCTGGTGGTTTAATTCTCTGTTCATTAAAAATCAGAAGAATCAAGATATTGATTATATTAGTAAAATATGGGGTGCTATCTATATCATGCATATTTCATGCATTTCTGTGATGAAAGCTGATAGAATGAGGATTACGTTCAGGGACATATGTTTATTAAAGAAATAGTTGCATTTGGAATTTCAAACGTTAATTTAATCTTATCCCAAGTTTCAAGTATTTCAACTATGATAGTGAGCAAGTTTATCATCTTGAAGCTCATAATTATTTGGAACTCAGACTTATGCAACAAGTGCTGCCATGGGCACACTCTGCTTGCGGCATGTTGAGCTGTGCCCTGGCAGATGGTGTTAGGCTTGCTCGAGTATATCCTTGAATAATAAGTTGGCATTTTAGTTTGCCTATGGAATCTTTCAAGGTCTAAGAATGGTGCTTGATCAAGTAGGTCTTGTTCAATTGCTTCTTGCTAGGCTGTAAAGTTTATTAAGAACCTTTATGATAACTATAATATACGAAGGTACAATTCCCTTCCACTCTTTTCCTGCTACCTAAAAAAATCCTGGGCTATAGTTTTCTTCTCGTATTTGCTGCTACTGTTTTTGCACTTAGATATGATGCTAATATGGTTGGAGTATCTGAACTTGCAAGTCATTGTAACTGTCGAATATTTTCCAAACTTCAGAAATACAACATTCTATCTTCTTAATACAAGACTATCAACCAAAGCTAACTGTAAATTTTGTTCTTTCCCTTCTCACATCTGTATTTGCAAGTCAAATTTTCATGTGCCAATCAGATTGAACTGTAATACAGCCTTACTGAATTTGTATTCTTAATTCTTGCCTTTTGTTTGCCAGCCTTCTAGTTAAGGCAATATTTACATACATGGATCTGTTAGCTTTTAGGAATGAGCAGTGGATTTCAAGTAGCTTCTACTCATAGACCATGCACTAAGGGGCTTTGGATGTGGAGTGCACCAATAAAGCGAACTGCTCTTGATGGAACAGAGTACAGTCTTTTACTTCTAGATAGTGAAGGAATCGATGCATATGATCAGACGGTAAGATAAATTCTTGCTCTGTATGACAATGGAGTTTGAGTATATAATCTGCTAATGGGTGGGGAATATATTACATTTTGAAATAAACAGCAGGATCCCTTTCCATAAAAATTTTATTGCAGCTAATGTATATAAGCTAGCATGCTAGGAGACAAGAAACATTTGGTCCTCATCATCAATCATCATCCTCTTCCGAGTATTTCCCTCAATGATATGGGGTTGTTTGAGCATAAGTCTAATTGAAAAGGCTCTAGACTAACTGTTAGTTTTTTTTTTAAATCCGAGGCTTCTTTAATCGAAAGAGCTACTAAAGCTTAACCAACACAATGTTTTTCAAGGTTCTTATTTGGGAACTGCCTATACTGTTCTAAATTCTATGTAGGCTTCATTCTGATATTGTTACTTGGATAATTAATTTATTCTTTCACTTATTTCATAGGGAACGTACAGCATTCAAGTATTCTCCTTGGCTGTCTTGCTATCAAGCCTGTTCATTTACAACCAGGTATAGATACTTTATAATGAGATCAAGTTTCTTCGCTCTTATGACGATTCCATTATATTAATTTCTTAAACCAAATCTTCATATTTTACTCTCCATTCTGCTTACTTCTGCTTGTCAGATGGGTGGTATCGATGAAGCCGCCCTTGATCGCCTCTCACTTGTTACTGAGATGACGAAACACATTCGTGTTAAAGCAGCTGGTGGAAGGTCCACGACATCTGAGATTGGACAATTTTCACCGGTCTTTGTCTGGTTATTGAGGGTGATTATCTTTTGAATTGTCAGAATCCAATATTCTTACAATGTTTTTTATAATTATTAAAAAAAAAGACATTTGATGCATGTTTCATCCTTGAGTGGTTGTTTTCTTTTTGAAGTAGTGGTGCAAATTTTGTCTTCTGTTTTCAGGATTTCTATTTAGATTTAGCAGAAGATAATCGAAAAATCACGCCGCGTGACTACTTAGAGTTGGCTTTGAGGCCTATCCAAGGCAGAGGTAAAGATGTCTCTTCAAAAAATGAGGTACTTGTATGTCTCTGCTTACATTTGTACTGTGGTTATTAATGTTAAGTAGAAAGGTTTTTGTTGTTAATTGTTTTCGTTATTTAGTGCATATAAGTTCCATTGCTAATTTATTTCAATATGCTTTTTAGATCCGCGAGTCCATACGTGCTCTCTTTCCAGATAGAGATTGTTTTACACTAGTTCGGCCGTTGAACAATGAAAATGAGCTCCGACACCTTGATCAAATCCCTGTGAGGCGTTTATCTTGCTTTGATTATAGCTTTAATATATTTATTACTCATAGTTTTATACTTGTAGTGATGTAGTGGTCGATCATGGACTTGACTTATATAAATTGTATGCTCTTCTTATTGTGCAGTTAGAGAGCCTTCGACCAGAATTTCGAGCAGGCTTGGATGCATTAACAAAGTTTGTATTTGAACGAACCAGGCCTAAACAAGTAGGAGCTACTGTTATGACAGGTCCTATTCTTGCTGGCATCACACAATCATTCTTGGATGCCATCAACAATGGAGCTGTCCCTACAATATCTTCCTCCTGGCAGGTTAGTCATGTTTCAGAGACTAAGGGAGTGTTTGGATTGATGAAGTTGCGATTTGAATGCAAATCAAATTTGTTATGAGTAAAAATATTAATCTCGTCATCCATCGTGAAGATATCAAGAAGATCCGGTAGGTAACCATGGGCTTAAATTCTTGAAAACGAAATTCCCTTGAAATGGTTGGAAGTCACCAAAATCTAGCATACAAACTGGACGGTGAATCTCTTTGACATTATGCTAGTTGATGGCAATACCAATAATATTTTCTCTCACCAGACTTGATTTTCAACTTAACTACAATTATGTCAATCCAAACACCCCCCATTATATAGATTTCTTGTGCTTCTCCCCACACCTCCACCCCTCTCTCTGTGTATGGTATCAGGAGGTTGTTGTGGGCTCTCTCTGTGTCTGTTATAAGTAAAGGGCTTGTCTGTCGTAAGTAAAGGGCATGCTAAGAGGGAACTAAGGAGGAAGGGTGGGATGGATCATATACAGCTACGTAATAGTTTTTTCTGTTCTTACCAATGAATAAAAGATCCTCTTGTTTACTGTCTCACTCAAATGATTTGACCATATGTTTACTGTCCCACTTGAATGATGACCTTCTTATTATACACAATACTACAGAGTGTCGAAGAAGCAGAATGTCGCAGGGCTTATGATTATGCTGCTGAGGTTTACATGTCATCGTTTGACCGCACAAAACCAGCTGATGAGGTAAAGTGCTGTAGCTTGTCTCTTATGAATTTGCTGAAGCTGCTGTTGCTCTATAATTTGTACTAGCTTTGTATATTCAGGATGTTTTGAGGGAAGCACACGAGGATGCTCTTCAAAAGTCTCTTGCCTCATTTAATGCTAGTGCTGTGGGGGCTGGATCTGTACGCACACATTATGAAAAACTTCTTCACAACTTCTGTAGAAAGGCATTTGAGGTGTGGATTTTTGCTTTCTGATTGTCACTTATTTTGTTACTTTGATTTCTGGGACGACTGCAACATGTGAAATAGAGACTACTTGGAATCATTGCATAGAAGAGATGTTAGAAATATAAGGCAATGTAGAAGTGTTGTGTGTTGTTTATCTATTGCTTTTATAACAAATTATCTAAATAATTATTATAAGGTTGATTCTAACATCAGTTTTAAGATGTACAATGCGCACGTTAGTGCAGTTGATTGATCCTATGTTAAACTTCAGTGCTTCCGGCCCACGATTTACTAGTCTTAGACACTTCCTCAACCAATTCTTCTTGCTGCAGACCAATATCCAAGACCATGCATTATCATGCCTATATGTTCAATATCCTTCTTTCTCATTTGCTCTTGCTACTTCTCTCTGTTGTCTTTTCGATTTTTTTTTTAGTTTGTTTGTATTGGTTCCCTCTAATTATTCTTATTTCTTACAATAATCAGAATTCGACCCTTCTGTAGTTATTTTACTTGCATCAACTGACTCTAAATTGACTGTTGTTGCAGGAATACAAAAGAAGTGCCTTTTTGGAGGCTGACCGCCAGTGTTCAAATGCCATACAGAGCATGGAAAAGAAGATTCGAGCAGCCTGCCTTTCTCCAGGTGCCATAGTCAGTAACATTATTGGGGTATGGCACTTTTATTGTGTAATGTACCTACTATCTTTCGTAACTGAGTGTTTAGTCTTTTCTACAAAGCAGTAGCTGAGCGAAGCAGCTTAATTCGTCCATAATTTATTATTTCTCTTTGTACGTCTTCAAGATTACAGACCTATCTACATTTGTAGGTACTGGAAAGTTTGCTTGCCGAGTATGAGACATCTTCTCATGGTCCAGGCAAATGGAAAATTTTGGCTACCTTTGTACGACAATGGTTTGCTCTTGCTCTTGAAGCTTTACAATGATGTCCAGTTAATGACTATTTTGATTCTTTTTAACTTAAGCCCATCTTCTTTGTAGTATCGAAGGGCCTATAATGGACCTTTTCATCAAGCAGTTAAATCAGGCTGAATCAGAAAGGAGTGCTCTTGCATTAAAATGTCGTTCAAATGAAGACAAATTGGAGCTGCTTAAGAAGCATCATGAGGCAAATGAAAAGCAAAGATCCGAGTATTTGAAGCGCTATGAGGAAGCCACTGCTGATAAGCAGAAAGTTTCTGATGATCTCAGTGGTCGAATCTCTAACTTGCGGAGCAAATGCAGCACCCTGGAAGAACGCTGTATGAGCATTTCTAAAGAACTTGATCTTGCTCGTCGTGAATCATCTGATTGGAGAGTTAAGTATGAGCAAAGTTTGTTAGAGCAGAAGAATGAAGAAGAGAAGTTTGCAGCACAAAGAGCGGCTTTAGAATCGAGGTATAGTGCTGCTGAAGGGAAATTGGCCGCAGCTCGTGAACAAGCTGCTTCTGCAGATGAGGAGGCATCAGAGTGGAGGCAGAAATATGAAATGGCTGCAGCACAAGCCAAATCAGCTCTCGAGAGGGCATCGGCAGTGCAAGAAAAAACTAACAAACTGGCTCAGGACAGGGAAGATGTTATAAGAGCAGAGCTTGCTGCTCAGTTCAAGGAAAAGGTTAGGTTCCCTTCTTGATTCTGTTCTCTTTCTTGCCTAATTATTTCCTAAAAGGCATTCCCAATATTATGTTACTGATAACAGGAAGAGCAAATCAAGAACATGAAAGCTAAGTTTGAGAACGCAGAAAGTCACACTAATGTATTGGTTGAACGTCTGGAGGTAAATATCTATGAACGACCTCCATGTACTTCTATTTCAATTGAACTTTTTTGTTTTTTTTTTTTTTGTTTGGGGGGGGGGGGGGGGGGGGGGGTTTTTT